>NC_060237.1:5441831-5741831 GCF_021155775.2 Neodiprion pinetum | reverse complement strand
TGGTTTATTGATACTCCGAATACCGTCGCTCCCTTCGACCCGGCGGCGCGTCAAGTGCCCGGAATAATCCAAGCGTCTATATGCACGAGCACATTATATAAGCCGTAAGCAGGTCTGAAAACTGATATATTGTGATAGGAATCCATAACGGAAGAAGAAAGTTGCGTCACGCGGGTACATCGGGCGTTTTAATCGAGGCTTTGCCGCGGTTTTATCCGTGTTTAAACGGAAAAAGAACAGTCGGCGAGAAAATTTTAGCAACTTTACGGAAGTTCCTCGACCGCAGGCTGGTGCAGGTTCTTCGAGAGGGGAAAAGGGGAGAACTTTATTCTGAAGAGTGATTAAGCGCGGGAAAAGAGGTTTCGAAAAGTTCCTCCGGAGTAGAAGTTTCAAGTCGAACCTGACTGCCAACGCGCGCTAATATCCCGAGCAAACTTGGCAGCCACGCTCACGGTTGGTTAAACTGGCAAACATTGACTGCCTGCGCGGGGGTGGGAAATACCCAAGCTAACTTTTCTCCTGCATCGTCATCCCTCAACCCTTACACACGTACCCTGCACCCACACCGTTTGTTCACACGAGAGGAATACGTTGGATCGTTAAATTCAACCGCGTATTCCTTCTCGCAGCCTAAATTCACCTGCAAATATGCGAGACGGGTCCGCTCAGCGCCATGTTGTCTTTTACTCGTACACAAATTTGCACCCTCTTACGCGGTATTTCCCACGCGCCAGACTCTCCCCGACGTAAAGTCCTTAGGGAGTTGGTACTCCGTGCACGCAGACTCCGTTCCCGCAGCTATTAGGCCGGACTCTCTATATCGCGGCAGACATTCGTACATGCGGTTTATACGTGCAGGGGTGGGAGAGCTCGGCTAGTTTGCCGCTGTTGAACTCGCGGCGAGGTAGATATATACCTAGCGCTGAACAAGTCCTCGGGGAGTCCGCAGGAGCAACTAGTTGTTAAACAGTTTGTTGGCCCCGTTTATCCCGCGGGAAAGCCGAGCTGCCAGGGGTGGTCCTTGGGCGAAACGGGATGATAATTTCATTGCGGCTACATTACAGCGTGAGCGTGCACTCTCTATACTTATAAGTATGTGCGTACAACGCTTTCGATCTTTAACGTTTATACGTTTCTGACCGATTTCTTTGCAGTTTTATCACGCGCGATGTAGTTTCTGGGCTACGTTCCACGTTTCAAACATGTCTTCAAGTCCGCGCCCTTTTCCCCCCGGCGGAGCGAAGGGCCTTGGAAAAGAAATTGGAAAACAATACCAGCGATAGTCTCGAGCGTCGTTGCTCAATGGTAGTCGTTACCCCCGATGTTTTCCACTCGACGAATCGACCATATAATACGTATAAATTCACTTGCGCAAGGCTCTGCACGAGGCCTGTAATTGTCGATTATTCATGTACCAGCGAGTGGCTGCTGAATGCCGATCGTCTCTTCCTCACCTCGTAAATTACGTAACTGTTGCTCTGTCGCATAGGCTCGGTTTTTTCCACATTTATATGCAAGCTACCCGCGCGCGGTACGTTACACGTTTCAGGGTTAATCGCCAAGCGAATCGAGGAATGTAGTTCATTGTCCTTTCTGTTGTCCAAGCTGCCCCCAACCGCCCGCTGCCCCCCCCCCCCCCCCCCTCCTTCCCCCTTCATAGACAATTAATCCGGTTTGTAGACGCCACTAGGCAGGCATGGGGTGCGAAGCCCGGAGCGGAGAACCCGCACAAGAGCCCCCCGGGCGCAAAACATACCTCTGGGTATTCAATTATACCAAGACAGGCTTGACTCTCTGCGTTCTTGTCTCTTTCCAACTCCACGCGCCCGCGCATGCATACCTGTTATATGCCGGCGACGATGCTGATCTATGAAATTTGAACGCTTCGAAACTGCAGTTATCCTTCAGCGTGATCTGGAATTTTTGTGAACAAATACCGTTTCTACCATCTCCCGTTATACGGAGTTGGATCGGCGTAGAACGACGTTTCATAATTTAGGAAATGCAGGTTCGGTAATCCTTGTCGTAATATTTGTTTGGTGCAACGTTACAATCCCTCGAATCACGAGAAGTAAGAAATCAGGTATCGGAATCAAGGTCCAAGCATTGTCACACTCGGTTTGGCATCGGCACGACAAAAATCAGTAAATTACAGTTAGGCAGGAAAATGACTGTCACCGTTAGAAGTTCCTAGGCTCGTAAAGTCTCGATGATTTTTCCGTTTCGTCAAAGTGAACTCACGACGACGGTTCCCTTGAATAAAGCGATCGTCGGTGTTCTGCGAATGACTCGCAGTATCTACGCGATGTTTTGCCGAAGTTGGAACCCGGTCCCGTCGGATGACTTTGTAGGGTGTTGACGCGCACACGCGCTCTGCAGAGGGATTGTTGTCGGAATCGAGATTGGTGGGTATCCTGTATACGTGCGTGCAGGCAACGCGGTGCGAACTGCAGGGCCGTATCCCGTGGGTTCGAGCAACCAGCAGCCAGCAGCCAGCAGCTACTCGGGCTCGGCGATGCCTGCGACAGAAGGGAGAGGCATCTCACCCTTCTTTTGTCCCTGGCAGGACCCGATATTGAAATGGAGTCGTTTAACTGTGAGTAATTTGCTTTGCAGCGCTTGTACGCGCGGTATCTCGCCCCCCTTCTCCCCTTCCTTCGCCCTCTCTTTCTCTCTCTCACTCTCTCACTCTCTCACTCTCGACTCGATCCCCAGGTTTCGCCACAATTCCTACTAACGTATTATGTGCGTATATTATGTCGATATGTACGTGCGGCAGACAACGCCAACTTAAATGTACAATATCACGGTCTTGCAGGTATTTTGCGAAAATTTTACCACGGATTTATTATATTCAAGCGATAGAATATTGCTCGAAAATTTTTCGTACCGAATAATTAGGAGTTGAAAATTTTCTTTCTTTTTGCAGGTCTTAAGTCACGTTCGTTGCTCACTTTTCACGTGCATTTTTCCTCGAGAGGATATTTTTTCAAACCACACAGGCTAACTTTGAAAATTCTACTTGTAACCGAAGCATGGATGGATAACTGTTCCACCGTAATACACTGTATGTATACAAGCAGAGGTTGTACGCAATGGGAATTCGAATCAATCGCGTAATCCTCTAAGACGACTGTTTTGTAGGAAACTGTAAGAAGGTTGATTCGATAATTTTCATCCCAGATCCAGTGTTCATCCCAATTATGACTAGAGAAAAAATAACTGTGCGTAACAAAATGAGTATACCGAAAGAAGAAGATACTCTGTATGTGAGTGGCGAGTTATTGCAATAAACGCGACAGCGATGCGACGTGATCAAGAAAGCTATATCATCGCACATACCCAATTGGCAAAAGGAATCTGCTTGAATTTTGAGGGCCGTCATTCGGCCCTGATCAGCAATCGGTATTGCTGATCTTCGGACCCGCAAATAAATTTCGTTAACCCGAGGGCCGAGTTTTTTCTATAGTCATGTCGCGGTGCGCCTTGATCACTTTCATTGGATGCTGTCCGCGTGGATTGAGTCCAGCAGAATTATATTCACTTGTGCAAAGCGTCACGCGCCAAGGATGGACGTGAGTCGAATCCGAAGACCGAGTCTGTTGGATCGGATTTGAATCGCGTGCAGTGCGCCGATAAAATCGGCACTCGTTCTACGTGTAACGTTTCCATCCTCGTTAGGCGAACTACGAAGGCGAACTTATCTCATTTCTGTATTTAGAACACACGAAAAGGAAACTCGAAGACGCTAACAGTACCATTCCTCCCCCTTTTGCACAAATGTTTATATCGGTGCTTCTCCTTCGCCCGATGATTATTCACAATCGTTTATTGTTGGCACCGATGATTCTTTTTTTTCCCCTCTTTATGCGATGAATAAAGATGAGACCGAGAACGGAGGATGACGACTAGCCGCGGCGTTGGCCAACGTTGGGGATTCATCGTCGTCGCATATCGTGCCTCTTTAGGAGGCCAATGTCACCGGACAGCGTGTGGTTGGTCATCGTTGAGAGCCCGGCATCCCGAAGGAGGACTCGCTGCGTACGTCTCGGCCCGTTTAACGATGCAGATCGCGCGCCTCTCGGTTGGGTATAAAACGACACGCGATGCCGTACAAATCAGTCTTCTGCCCGAACACTACAAGGCACCTCGTACCAGTTTCCGACAATCCGGCACAGCGCACCATGAAGGTAGTACACCAAGCGTCTACATTCTCGATCAATTCCCTCTTCCCGTTTTCCTTCCAAATCCACGCCGAAGTTACCCTCTCGTTCAAATCGAAGAGCACCGTAGTTTTTCCACGACCACTCACTCTATCCACCCCAAATCTTCTTCCAGGTTTTCGTAGTTCTGAGCGTTTTGGTGGCTCTGGCCGTGGCCGAGCCCCCGGCTTATCGTGGTCAGAATCAGCAGCAGAGGAGGTACTACTTCGCCCGCCAAGAGGTGGAAACTCCGGCTCAAGCGGAGGCGGACGCGCCGTATCCACCCTCGGGATGGAAGCCGGCTGGTCCATCCTTCGAGCTACCCCAGAGGCAGCTCGAGGACTCTTACGGGCCCCCGAAGTCGTTTGGAAGTCCTATTTCCACCGATCAGCAGCAGCAGTACGACACTCAGGGTTCGAGGGTGCAGGGAAATCAGCAGCAACAGAGATTCCCGGTAAACTCGCCGCGGTTCCAGAGTCGTCAAGAGCAACAACAGCAGCAACAGCAGCAGCAATTCGCGGCCGCCCAGAACCAGGACCAGCAACGTCAATACCTGGCCCCGGTGTCCCAACCTCGCAACACTCAGTACGGCCCTCCCGAACCCCAAGAACAATTCCAGCCCCCGCGTCCCGACCAGGAATACGGTGCCCCATGGACGACGACCACGGAGGAACCGTCGACCACAACCGAAATCGAAGACGCCACGACGACCTCAGCACCGCAGACAGACTCCGAGGTGAGTTATTTTTCTCGATTTTGCTTCAGGTGCCTGACTCGGTCTTTTTCTTTTCATCGGTTGTTACCGGAGAATTACCGACCGCGTATTATGTAAGATTGAGAACACGAAATGAGCGATGATCACCCGTGAAACCGGGAGGAAGAACGGCGTCTTAGGTCAAGTTTCTTTTTTTTCTGATTTCCGTCAGGTCGAGCCCGTCAACTCCGTCAACGAGCTGGACGAGGAGGGTGACTTGGACGAGCAGCAGGTCGAGGCGCAGCAGCAGGATCGCCAGAAGGGTCAGTACTACGTGGCTCTGCCCGACGGTCGTCTGCAGCGCATCCAGTACGTCAGCCGCCAGGACCTCGAGGCGATGAAATACTTCGCCAGGATTCAGGCCGAGAACGTCGAGCCCCTGCGGGGACCGATCTACTCCTACTCGCCGCTCCAGGAGCTGCAAATCGCCCCCGCAAGCCTCCGCTACACCCCCGTTTCACCCGCGGCGGATTCGGCGTCGGCACCGGCGAAGATCGAGCTCCAGGAAGAGGCTGCACCGTCGCCTCCACTCGCCGCCACCCTTCTTCGGTACTCTTACGGCGCACCCTCGCCCGTTGTTCCACTCTCCCGAGACTCCAGATATTCCGCAAACTACAAAGCCCCGAACCCCGAGACTCGGTATCTTCTCAGCTTCTAATACGGTAATTGAATCCCATCCTCCTCAAATTTTTCGATGCTCAAGGGGATGATTTTTTACAATTTACGCGAGTTTCGATGCGAAGAAATTTTTAATTTTCTGTGGTACAGCTTTATGTCTTGGTTCGATTTTTAGTACTTAAGATTTCACTTTGCAATGATCTTGAACGCTATAACGCACCCTGAAAGTAACTTGAATTTTGTCAGTCTCGATTTCTTCAGTTTCTGTTTCTCTTTGAGCAGCGACTTGAATCTATCGACGCAGAATCCCCGTGAATACGGTAAAAATTACCGGTTTTCATACCGCTCGCTGTCTTCCGACGCTCGGCCTCAAAACCTGCACTATACACTTCACGAACTTATCGGCGACTCGACAGTTTAAAAATTGTTTAAAAAAAGCAAGCGTTCACTCCGTTAACTCGCCGCGCTCTTCTCTCTTATATTATATCCTCTTATCCGTGTATCCGTAATCTCGAATATATGTCTTACTTAAATGAAAATCTTACAAAATATCCCCAATATACATATATACACACGTGTATATATAAATATATGTCTATAACTTCGTATAACTTATGAGAAATAAGAAGCAAAATGAAAGGGTACAATAAATGTAAAAAACAATGTAACGGTTTTTTAAATCGCAACAGACCCTCGTATATAAATTCCCGGTATCCAAACTCCCGAAAGCTTCGCCCATAGGCCGAGTTTTGACAAATTTTTCCTCGGCAGCTTGGTAGAGTCGCGTGCGGAACAACGGAGCGATGGCGTCCTTTTACATGCTCTCAAGGTACGGACGCATGGCGCAGGCTTATACATATGTAGAAATATATGTGCCCGGGTACGTGTAGACATATAGGGAACCCGCAGGGTTCCTTCGGGGGTCGAAAGGGGGACCCGCTGGCACGTAGACGCGCGCGCGCGGCTACCGCACCGCAAAATTCCAGAAATTTAATATCGCGCTCATCCGGCGCGAAGGCAGCGAGGATTCGCAGGCGTTTCATAAGTTGCCTCCTAACCTTCCTCCCTCCCGGCCTCATCCTTATACCCCCTTACATCCCCGTTTAAATCAGTAACAGCGAGATGCTCGAGCTCACAAAAGAAAAAAAGGAACCTGTATCCCCGCAATTTATTCGATACAGCGATTTCGTCGAACGATAATTTGCCAAATTTTTACATTTCTTTTCTTCGATCTAAACCTGAACAAGTATTTATTTATTACAGTCACGTGGCTGTAATTCATTTTCTACTTTTCGTCACCGTTGGTGGTACGGGGAAGGGTATCGGTTTCGGTCGAGAATCACTTTTTCTAATTTATACGAATTTCGACATTTTCGAACCTCTAGAATCCGAAAAATTGATTTTTAATACAACTTCGGTCTGTCCGGCAAACTCTCGCGATTATCTCGGAAACGGCTCGATGAGAAAATTTGAAACTTACAGGGTTTTACAATCAAATGATGGGCGTAAAAAATTGCCATGTCCCGTTTAATTTGAACTTCTGATTTTACCGGAAATAAATCTATATTCAACGTTTTATCGACGAACATATATTTTTCTTCCTTATTATTTTTTTTTTTTAATAAACAATTATATTTTTCCCAGTTCAGATATAATTATTTTTCTTTTCCAATTTTTCTCTCAAAACTTTTTCATTTGGCTGCCAATTCATATCGATTTTGTCGGACAGACCGACAAACTCTTTCTTTTTCACGGTGATGAAGAGTATCGCGAAAAAGTTGTTTTTTTCTGCTTGTTTTCAATACTTTCGGATTCGGTCATCTCGACTCTGTAATCCGTTGATAAAAAAATATCGAAGTAAAATAGGTGTTTTTTGTTGTTGTTTTTTTCTTGTTTTGCGGTAAAAATCTCAAAGTTGATTATTTCAGTGCACTCGAAGGAAATGTATAACAAATTTTTAGCTGCTGTAACAGATAGTTAAATTTCAAAATTCATACCCTGAGCTCTAGATGCAAGGCCAGAAGCAGACTTTTACAATCACCTCTCCCATTTTCTCTCCTTCTCTCTCCATCACTCTCGCGACTGAAACTCCTGCCGCACCATATCCCTGAGGATATTAATTTTTTCCGGAAGTTAGCTTCCGCAGAGGGCAGCAGATAGCGACTATATTTTTTCGCATCAATTTAATTAATAATTTCAACAAAATACCTCCCACCCCACTTACTTCGCATCACTTATATCTATCCTGGATAAAGAGTATAATCTGTCCGTAGGTATAATACGGGTATATCGATCCTTCTTTCTGCGCCTATACATGATATCGTATTAAACGAAATCAAATTTCATTTTTATCCTCTCGACTGTGCATAATCCGTAAACACAACGTTTTTTCACTCTTATGTTTTCTCGTCGTATTGAAAATACCGCCCTTCGATGGTTTTTATACTATAATTGGCTACGACGGAGTTTTTAACGTGCATAGTAAGTATCGGGAATCAACGCGATAACGATTCGAGCGGTCGATTCGTAAATTGAAATTTATACGTCGCGTATGAGTATTTTTCGAAATTGAACGAATATCACACCGCACAGGAGGTAAAGTATGAAAATTTACATGATACGCTCCGAAGTGAATCGATTAATTTTTCAGATTTCAATCCGTGTGTAATTATAAGAAATTGAAAACGTTCAGGCGGAAAAGTAATTCCCCATTCTCTGTACCCCAGCAATACGCAAATGCGGTAATACCGGAGCTCTTTCGCAGCGACGAGAAAAATAAATAAAAGAGAAAAAACGAACAGTGCAACGATCTTTCCCTCGATTCGACATCTGTCGCCGCGGCTCGGCGTCAGGAGTGTTGAGAGTCGGTGCGGCAGGAGTCAATCCTGCAGGCTGGAGGACCCCTGGAGCAGGAACGGGGACGCGATCTCCTGTTGTTTTCGGTTGTTTGCCTCGTTTGTCTCCTCTCCGAAAGGGGCTGGCTCTGAGATTAAGAAAATAGCGGGAGTCCCCGCGGTGTGTGGGAAAAGCGTCGACGCACACAGAGAGCCGAGAAGTTATCCCGCGGCCAAAGTCACCGCCGTTTCAAACTCCGTTTACAGGTATAACGCACTCACACACCTCAGCAAGGGCTTTCGAAGCTTCCAGCGAAGGGTTCGAGTGGTTTCTGGTTCAAGTCAAGTCTTCGCGCTTTTTCAAGGAACTTCTTTCCCGTATCAGGCTCAAGTTTTCACGATTACACGTATTATTCGTCTGATCCAGTGCAGGTTTTCCGAACTTGTTCGCGAGTGTTCAAGTTCAAGGAGACCGGGAGAGGAAGGATCGGAAGAGGATCGAATTCCGGAAGCTGCTCGATGCCCTCGCTAGCGAGTCTTTGCCGTTGTCGGTGTGATTGGGGGCCTCCCGCTGACGCATACGTCGAACTCTGCCTTTGGCGAGGCACCTGCTTTCACGGTAGCCTTTTGTTCTCAATTTGCCCTCTTTACCCCTTCCTTGCTCAAGCTCTGTTGTAGCCCGTCGAGCGAAGGCAGAAGCCATCGGGCCTTATTCGCATCCACGGGGCGAACGGACGACTCTGTGTGCCGCCTGTTATACGCGGAGCACAATCGCATGCCTACCTACACGTCGTACGCGCAAATAACTCGTCGATATCATACGCGTGCAACTATACGCAGTCGCATCCGTGTGTACGGAGAATACAATATACGCTCGCCAAAGTCGAACAATGAGTTTCGCAGGCCAACAGAGCTCCGCTCGTACCGTCTTAATCAACGATCCGATCGTGGGAGTCCTTTTTATACATCTACACGCATACCTACGACTTTGGTAGGTGTGCAAGGGTCTCTTCGGGAATTACGTCGCGTGAGAAATATACTTGCGTTGATGCGGTGCGGGGTTGTTGCAGTCAAAAGCCCAAGGAGGAAACTTGAGAGGGATTTGACGAAAGTTACGGTATTCGCAATTCCGGACAGTGTACTAAACTTTTACAGTCCTCACAGAGCGTTCCGAAAACCAGTATTTTTTTCAAATGTGTTTTTACTCGTCGTTAGTTCACTAAAATGTTCAGTTTTGACGGACAAAGCAACGCCGTCATGAGTGAGTTTAAGAGATCGATATAATAATTACCTGAATTATTTTACGCCTGAAACAGAAGTATTTTAGTAGTTTCTACGAAAAAGTTTGGTATTAACACGAGTCGAAGGATTTCGTTGCAATTGCAAAATCAGATCTGCGTAGCAGACTCGTCAAAAAACGGAGGCTAGTGTTATTTGAATTTTACAAAAATTTCGAGGTGTTATGAAAAACCTCGGAATCAAGTTTTTACCTGTACCAATGATTTGGTCGCGCTGATTTTACTAGATCTCATTATTTCACTAGAGATAGGATTATCGACGCGTCAAAATAAGTAAGTTACATTTTGTAAATCATTCTACGGCGTTAGGTAACTTTGTAAAAAAAAAATGCCCACTATTCTTGTCAAACAAGTGAAAAGTTTTTTCCGACAGCAGGAGAAATCTCGATCGGTTAATTTTCTCGAACGGAGTTGAAAACCGCCGCGATAGGCCGTGCGTACAATCGGAACGTACACAAGTCGAATTCCTGCAGGGCGTGCGTGGTGGAGAAATTTCAACGAATTCGGGAAATCCGAGGAAACAAAACGCGCAACGCAAACTTCAAAGCTCGGCGTTCGCGCTTTGCGGTCAGCATCAGAGTCTGGCACCGCGGGCGTTTATTTGAGGCTGAAATTCGGGAAAACCGCCAATGAGGGATTTGGCATTCGGCACTCCCGGCGGAGGGATTCACGGGAATGGGTGGATGTCGGGGGCGGGTCGGAATAATCCGCCTCTTTAAAACCATCACGTTGTGTTCAATGTGCGGCCAAGAATGCGACCGCATTCGGCGCGGCCCGTTTCGCAGCTTTCCACCTTTGTAGTTTCAATTAAATTCACCGAGTGGCAAAAGCAATGATGTTATTTCTTTTTTTTTTCAAATTCGTTCCGCTTTGCTGATCCGTTCGCGTATGAATATTATGTATGCGTGTATATATGTATAAAAATACGACGCCTCGCGTCCTCGAGGCGTTTTGCGTCCGCTTCGACGTGCCACCTATCACGGATCATTCCGCTTACCTATAACGGATAGCTGTTTTGCGACGCTATGGGGCGATACGCGACAAAGAGTTTCGCCGCAGGTTTAGGGTGCGGTGTCTTTTCTCATACTTATCCCCGTCCCCGTCACCCTGCGATTTACCGCTGCAGGACGAAGGGTGAACGGGCTGCTTATTCGCTTGGTAATGCCAATCGATACACATCACACCCACGGAATTACTTCTAATAGTATGTAAGCCTGTCAAACACCGTAACTCACAATCAGCTTCGAGAGTAGCTAGTCACGCGTACCTTTACTGTACGCGTAACGCTTTGGACATCCGAACGAAGGTTCAAGGTTTCATTGACAATGACTCGACGCTTTTTCCGCCATTATTCTTTGCCTATCCGCTCGTTCCACACGCGAGGATGCATATTCGCTGCCATATTCGCCGATCGAATCTTCGATCCACACCGCGCCTGCCTTGCAAACGTCATAAAAGATGCCGAGAGGCTTGCTCGAGTCCCCTCCTCGACAATCTAATCGCACGACTGATTCATCGATCCTGCGAGTTACGCAGTGCGAAGTTATCGTGTAACGCGTAAAGGAACTGTTTACACCAACGATATAACTCGGATCTTCGTCTCTCACGCGGCTTGATCCTTATACGACTCTCCGATCGTCAAAGGAGGTTAATTCTTTCGCCGACGACGCAGAGGTGTAAAATAATACCCGCACAACCCTCGGCGAGCAGTTCCAGTTTATCGGACGCTCGGCCGGCTCCCACGACGCATCGATCGAGTGGATCTTGTTCCTCTCGGCTCGCCGTTCTTCGATATCTTTTTCTTGGTTCCTTTTATTTTTTCTTCAATTTTTTCCCCGGTCCCCGTTCGATGTTCTCCGTTTCTCCCCTGATTCGCGGGTCGGTGGGCCGTCGGTTCGCGTCACTCGTCGTCGTCGTCATCGTCGGTCACCCCGTCACTCGGCGATCGTCGCGCGTTAACATTTATCTCGGGCCTCAATCTTCCGACCTACCGCCACGTCTCGGGTTACCCACCGCTAGTCGGGGGTCCGTTCTACCTCCGGCCAGTTGGGCCAGTCGGGCCCTCGCTCCGTCGATTCGCTTCGCCTTCTCTTTGTCTATGAGGTTATACGTTTTTATCACAGCGTCTGTGTCCACAACCGGACTCTATCGAGTATGTATACCGATAAGATCTCCGCGCCCACCTTCACCTCCGCACACGTCTGTCTGGTTTGTCAACGCGTTCTTGAAGCGCGGCTAATTCATAGATCCGGTATGCGTCGAACAATCGACTCGATAATTTATTCCCCGGCTTATACGTACAAGTTTCGCTGGCGTTCTTTGGCTTCGCACTTATTGCAGAGGTTCGAATTCCGTAGCTGTCCATCGCTTTCATCGAATGTCTCGGAAATTTCGATTCTCCATTGAGATTAACATCGAAAAACCAGTAGGTATATAGGTATCATCGATCGAGAGTCGAGTGAAACCGTTGAAAAAATTCATCGTCGCGTATCGTTGCACGTAGACTGAGACCGTCATCGACGACCCTTTCGCGAGATCTCCCGTCGCATTTTCATCAGAAATAATTAAAACAGCAGTCGGAACAGGCAGGACGTGTCGGTGTTTACGAACAAGGGCGTCAGTCTTTTGTTTCCATTCTTATCCGAGGCTGAAGCCGCATGTTCGTATCGACAGACGAATGTTCGCGGGAATGATGAGAAGTCGACCGGATGCGTCCACCGCGTCATCGAGACTCCGGCTTCCGCGACCTAGGAATAAGTTTCTTTTTGTTTTATTTTTCGTCGTTGCTGCACAGACTTTCCGCCGGAGTCTCGAAGGTGGAATACAATAGTTGAGCACATCTCGTTGATGTAGGTACGAAAAAGTACGCCTCGCGTTCGCCGTTATGATCGCACAACGGAAACTTTCCCCTTTCTCCTCCGCAGGCCGAGAAAAATTTCGCTGTTCCCGCTGCACCCTCCGACAACGCGCCTCCATTGTCAGCCATATTATTCTTCTTCTTCTGCTTCGTCTTCTCGGTCCAGTTCCTGCACTCCGGTTAAGGCCGGTGCCTTCCGTCTCGACGCGATGCATCGCAATGCCAGAGGGTAACGGCAATCTTGATTGCGATCCACCGAGGCACGTTGCGTCTATGCGCGTGCGATACCAGCTGGGATTAATAAAGTAGAAGCGAAGATTGCGATCCGTGCGTTTCCCAACTGCGATGCAGCGTTGCGATGCAGTTCGCCAACGTCAAAGGGCAAACAAACGTTCAAAGTTATCGGTATAGCCGCGGCTATGATTGCGGGATAATCTGTTTCGCCGGGGTTTCTTTGACCCCGAAACAACAACGACGACGACGGCGACGACGACTCGACGCCCCGGGCACTCGAGCTTTCCGAGTGTGCAGCGGGTACGCCACCCACCCCGAATTCGCAAACTCCTACGGCAAAGCTGCGGAACACCGGCTTCTGGTTATCCTATAAAACGATCCCGCTCACCGCGCCGCCGCACCCGATCTCAAACACCGCTGATAAATCCCCCCCCGAGGGCTCACGTGCTTCTGAGCGGTCGAAACTGTTGCCATATTTGATTGCCCCCATACCACTTTACTCGCCCCCTCAACCTCCAGGCGATATTCCCTCGTCGGATGCAGACGGGCGGAAGTTTCATTCGAATCTACGCGCAGGGCTTTTCTCCGCATCGCTAAACTCTGTATTATTTACCTAACGTCGTTTCGAACATCAAGCTCTGAACATTTGCACTAGAATTCGCGATAACACAAAAACAAAAAAAAAAAAAAAAAAAAAAAAATTCTTCGGGTCAAATCGCCACCGTTTATACGGGAGCACGAATTTATCGCGCGTTATCACCTCGATTCCAGTATTAATTTTGACCACGATTTTCGGGATTGTGTTCGGCCTCTCTGGTTCTGAACGCGTGGGGATGAAGCGCGGTGGCTAACCACGCGTTAATAACCACCGCCACTGTCCGTGACAGACCCCCCCTCCCCCGATTCGTTGCTGCGGGATAGAGAGAGAAGGAGAGAGAGAGAGAGAGAGAAAGGAGGAGGGGGAAAAAAATTCCCCCCAAAGGAGTTCCGCGTTTGATGTGCCCCAGCACCGGCGAAGGGAACGGGAAACTGGGGAAACGCGGTCGCCGTGCCCACCAAATTACAATTATATTCCAAAAGCTCCGCCATGTGCACGCGCCCGACTACACGGCACGCACACCCACGCGTAGTAGAAATTATTCCACACTTTTCACCCGACGAATCGTGCAGCACGTTATACCCCTTGCACCTTCGGTCATTGTTCAATTGAAATCAATCCGTTCTATCCGCAAAATGATTTGTATAATCCGCACTCACCCTTTTTCGCGTGCAGAATGTCCGCCGTGTCTGGCGGCAGCGCTGAACAGTGACTTGGACTCAGGCTCGGCTGCAAGGACGGAAACGGACTCCCGGGACCGGAAGGGTACCTGAAATCGATGGACTTGAAGATCGCGAGGTCTAAATATTTTTTTTTTTTTTTAGCGCATTCGATTACTTCGGAAACAATTACTGGACATTTGCATTGTGGAGAAAAAAAGGCCTTGGAAAATAATTACTTCGTAAAGTTTGAATGACAAATTGGAAACGATTTGATAATCTTTAAATAGTTGCTATAATTGCATATGCCAATGATAAAGTATCGCGGTTTTGAAAAACTAATTTCATTGAATTAAATGAAAATGTACGAAATTGACGATTAAATGCGTGATTTTTACGATTCGATGCAGTGCAGGGGGATGTATTGGATGTACTGATGATGAAATTCGAGAAATATTTCTGCGAAATAACAATGCCCGAAGCAATAATTGACGGAGGTACTTTTACCGCAGTCATTTCGTCCCGAGTAATCAAGTGCCCTTTTTTTTTTTAGGTAGACGGAGGAACTTTGCGATGGAATTAGAACAATTTTGAAAATCGAATCAATCAACGTGGAACTGTGCGAACCGTTGAAAGCTGTTTCGCCCGTCTGACGCTACCGGTACCGTGACTACTTACCAAGGATTAGGTCTCGGCCAGCCGGTCGCCTGGCCGTTTAGTAGCCTGAGCTTGTCGTAGACGCTTTCGGCGGGACTTCCGGCTCCCACGCCAACGCCGACGCCGACGCTCTGCTGCTGCTGCTGGTGTTGCTGGGTCTGTTCCTTCTGGGCAGCGAGGTTCCTCAGCACTCTGTTGATAGACGATACCTGTAGCGGAGCGGGAGAGGAGAAAAAATGAGGATTAGATCTAATTTCATTATACATAATTTTATTATTATTTTATTATTGTTGAGTAAATAAAAAATTTTTAAAAAAATTGGTGGGAAGTTGAAATCGTTACATGCCCCGCAGGCACTCAGCCTTATTCGCTGAGACGCCAACCTTGGGACGATGTTTGCCGATTGATAAACGCCTCCTGGGGTTTATTACGGGCATTAGCACGCGTGGATGAAACGCAACGCGTATGGTAATTAAAAAGAAACACGTTATTCTCGCTTTGCTGGGGGGGATTCGGTGACTCTTTCGCTTTATTCGCAGGCACATATTGCAGCCGTCGAACCGCACCAGGGGACTTTTACGGATACACTGCATTTCCTGTCGCAGTACGTCGGGGACTTGCGGGGATTTTCAAGCCAATGCATATTCTCACAGCGTACATCTCACACTCTACGGCAGACTGCGACGGCCTGCGGCTCAAATCTTCTCGCGTCACTCCGTGTATATTGCAAATTGCGTATGTACCAAGGTAATAAAACCCTTCGCCAGGTGCCGTTGTGTGTTGGTACGTTTTAATATCGGTGAAAAAGAGTTTTCCCGGTTTCGAGGCAATTTACTTAGTATACTTGTTATATGTACAGATACTACGCGTTTCGACAATTTCGCGGTTTTCGGAGAAAAATTTGTTTTCGGTCGGTGACTTTATTCTTAACTTTATTTGTTATTACGGAATTGGAACCGACGTGTAAAATATGAGTGAGGCAAACTGCATCCCAGAGTATAAAATTTGACGTTTTATAGACTTAAATTTTACAGTATTTTTATACAATATTCAAACGATTGCAAAAATATATTTTTTTCTTCTTCCACAAGAATCATAACCGACTAATTGCTACAGGGTTTTAGATTTTCGAGACGAAAGAAAAAAAGAGAGACAATCTTTCCAATCTGCGAATGTTTCTTTTCTGTGCACAGATTTAATCAAGATCTGATGAAAAATTGAAGAAAAAAAATCGAAGAGAAATTGTCACTCCGGCATTAAGGGATCAAATCTTTCCACTTCCAAAGTACTTTTCGTTAGGTGAGCATTCACCGCGTGAAGCTGCTGCTCGTGCACAGCCGCGTCTCTGATCGGTAATTCACACGAATCGCGAGACGCGGTTCTACGTAGGAAATAATTCTAAAAGCTCGAGAGCTAAGCGCTTCCGCGTTCCTTCGGCTCCTTATTTCCGCGTCTGATAGTTTGAAAAGTTTCATCTTCCCCGGTCCGTCCTCTACTCGTCCTATTATTTCCTTCTAATCCTTTTTCCTTATTTTTTCTAGGCGCAGTCTCCGCGGTCAGGATTCTGCAGCGTCACGTGATTGACCCCCCAGGTGTCCGGGAGTCAGACAAGCTCTGGATTACATCTAAAATTGGTCAGGAGAGACGGCAAGCCGCGTTATCCTTCGGCTCCGCCTGCGTCGCGGCTCTCGAGGGCTCCTTGACGACGCTGTCCTGGCGTCCCGGCGCCCCGACGACCCGACGCCGAGGCGTCGCGGTGTCACCGGCCCACGGCGTTGATGCGACTCGACAGCCCTGAACCCCGGCCACGTTTTCACCCTCTCGGTATCCGCAACATCCGGCTCGTGCTGTGAGTGCGGTACGGAAAATCGAATTCGAATTATTCCTAGGTTCTAGATATTTTTTATGCCGCTACTCGCGCCTCGATGTTTCTGTACAACGCAACTTTTGTCAGAATTATAAAACTCGATGGGAGTAAATTCATGGGCGTAGCTAATAGCGTATAAGGATTAGAGAACAGAAGGGTCGCAATACCGGATTTCGAAAAACGCGAATGTCCATTTCATAGAAATACAAACTGCAGAACTATGTATAAACGTTGAATAGTCGAATCGTGGAAATTGGGTCGAAGCAAAGAAGCAAAAATATAGAATTGTCAAACTTCACACTATGTTTCGGATTGGTACGTTCTTTCGATTCATTCCAGCGATTCTATGTTTGCGTTTTCGTTACTTCGATCCGTCTACGTTTCGACATTTCTACATTTTGTCTTTCTACATTTTCAAGTACGTTGTACAAGAAACAGATTTTCGCGTCTTTGCATATTCGACATAGCGACCCATTTTATTTTCCGATTTCTCCAAATCTCCACCCCGATTCTAAATTCGCAAGGCAGTGACTTAGGAGGCGTCCATTAATTACGTGAGGTGTTTTTTTTTTTTTTTTTTTTTTCAAATTTATTTGACATGTTCATGTATTTCGCGTCACGCCACTAAATAATGGATGCCCACTGCACTTACGGTAATTTCAACCTATCCAATTTCGAATAGAATAATCATCGAAACCACGTGTATTATCGGTTACAGGAATCGAAGAGACTTTTACCACAACTCGAAATCACTTGAGACGATCCGGGGAGTCTTCGAGTGTTTTGACACTATACTTTGCGTAGCTGTTCAACGAACCGAACCGCGTCCCTCTCTACGCGTCGATATAAATACGGGCATGCGGACAATTAGGGAAAGCTGGACCACGCGCAGGAACCGAAAGTGCAGGTATGTGTGCGAGAATGGCAGGAACAGGGACGAAGGGAGCGGCAGCCAGAGTCCCTGTACAAAGGGCTTATTTGTCACTGCCGTCAATCACCGGGTGACAAACGAAAGAACGAACGAATGCACGCGCGGCACTCGACGTCACTCGCCGAGTCGAGATCCACGTCAGTTCGTTCCTTTTTTTCTCCTTTCCGCCTTTTTTCATCCCATTAGGTCGCTCTAGCGCGCCGATCCGGCTGCCTTGGCTCAGACCCTAGACTCCGGACTCTAGAGTCTTTCGTGTGTTTGCGCTGCCCCGGCACTTGGGATTCACGAATTGAATCGAAGCGATCGTCGCGATTCATTGCCGCTTTATTGCCGCCCCTGTGCCGCCGGATCCGACGCTTTGTCGCGCAATTGGATCACCTCAATGCCCGTGAATGATGAGGAAATTGTAAACACCGCTAGCCGCAAGGATCCCTCAGCTGTGCGTGGAATTACATGTCAAGCTGGGCCGGAACTCGTGCTGCGGCGACGCTCCTCAACCCTTCGAGTCAGAGTGGTAAGTATTCTTACCACCTATTTTACATCCATTTTTTGCATGTTTAGAGAACTGTGAAAACATTTTTGTTTCTATTTTCAACATTTGCGATAGTATACTAATAGGTTTTAAATTCTTGAGAGTAATTGTTGCGTTATAACGTAAATTATTATTGTTAGAAACAAATTGATTGAAAAAATCGTGAAAATTGAAGGAATAATTCATTTTCGAGAAAGTTACCCCTTCACACTTATACATGTTTTACATAAATTATAAGTTTTCGGAGTCGCCGATTACGAATCTGTAATCAGATTTTGAAAATTCAGTACGGCGAATCCGATCAGCGACTCCGAAGACCTTTGCATAGAGTTTTTTGACCGTATTCGATCACGTTTGAAATTTTCGTCCACAATATTGGATCCACCGTCTTGATTTTTTTTCAACCTGATTTCATATTCGTAATCAGCGACTCCAAAAAACAAAAGAATCTTATTATACACATCACACAATAACGTGTAACTCGAAGGGTTAACTCGTGAGGACAGTTGACATTAGCGAGCCTTTACCGTTGACTGTTTACATTTCACGTCAAGCCAAATCTCGAATCCTGAACTCTGGGCTCAGAGGGCGTAAAGCGAAGTTTAAACTCGCCGGAATCGCGGTGATACGCAAAGATAACACGCTTGCGAACCTCGAGCTTTCGCCAAGCTTTCCAGGAGATCTTTCTTCCACATACACGTAGCCGTTCAACTTTGTTACAAAGTTAAGCTTCAACGTTACAGAGAAAAAGTGAATTCCGAAGCTGCACGCGTTTACCGATTTCCGTAAGTTTCGCCGAAACGTCCGTCCTCGAATATCAGCGCTGCGTTCAGTCGCGCTGCAGCAAATGAAAAGCGTATCAGCCTCCTCGTCGCCCCGCGTTTTGGCTGCGAATAATAAGTCGCGGTACCCGCACCCCGGTGTCTCCAGGGCCTCGTAGGCTCGATCAATAAAATTAGCATGAAGCGTGAAGTGGTAAGTGCGAAGTGGCAAAAGGAAAAGCAGCGATAGGGGCGTCGGAGAGCCGGAGAGCCGGATAGAGACGTCATAATATTGTCTCTCTCTCCCCGCTCAGCCGGGGTAATAGCAGAAAGCCCGGAGGAAGAGGCGGGCGGAAACACGCGCTGTGACGGGGCGCATGCACGGCGTAAGGGCTCGCCATTCACCGACTTCCGGTTGCCGCGCGGGGATCGGATAAGCAGCAGCATCCCCCAGCCGCGGTGTATCTGCAGCCTCATTCCATTCCTCACACGTATTGCGTGTAATCTTAGCCGAGTTCCGACTCGTACACTCCGTGCAATTCTCCGTTGATCCACGCTGTTTCTGCAGTCACGACGATGACGCGCGCTTCGGGAGTAATTGCTACGATGTTTTTTTTCTTTTTTTTTTTTTCGTCAACTTTTCAGCCGTGTCGTTACTTGCTTTTTCTCGTTTTTCTTGGTCTCTGGACTATAGGCTAAAATCCGTGTCCTTCGTCGTCGTTGTTCGCGCGATAAAAATGATAAACTATTCAGACGATGCGCGCTGTACAAGAAATACGATCCCAACTTCGAAACTTCGCGAGAGACTCGGACGTGTTTCTTGAAATTTATTCAAGTCGCGGAGGCGTGGATAACACGCGGCACGCGTTTAAATATGACATAATCCAGGGATGGGAGGAATCGTGCGGGAAAGAAATCGAGAGAGAACGAGAGACGATAGAGAGAGGATTTGAACGGAGGGTGAGGTGGCATAACGAATCGCGAATTACGATCACGGTCACGGCTTATAAAGCCCTTGACGAACGACGCGGCGTGCGGGAGAACGGGAACGGGACGGAATCGTTCTCGATCGGAATCAGATCGCAATGGGGGTGCGAATGATAGCAGGAGCACGTGTCTCGCCCTCGACTCGCAGGCTTGCAGGCACCGGGATCCCGGGTTTCGGGTCTGCAACCTGTCATTAGCCAGCCCCCAACCCCGACCTCGACAACGATTTCGACTACCCGCGGTAAGCGCCCGAGGAAATTGCAGGCTAGGTGATCGGCACCCCATCGCCTAACCAAATAATCAAAAACCCCCCGAATTTTTAGCCACCGCTGTATATTGCTCACCTCGCAAAACCTTTACCATGTAAACTGTAATTTTCTGCGGCCAATTTCAGTCGCCGGATCAAGCGGTGGGTTGGCCGCTTTTGAGTTTATTGAATCGGGCTTTCTGTGCGCAGGTAATTGTTCTTTTATACAGGAGGCGGGTTGGACGTCAATCGAGAGAGTCCTACACTTGGCGCAGTTCCTCGTAAACTACGAAAATTTCTAGGGATAATGGAAAATGGTTGAAGATATTTAAGTCGTAGAGTAATACTGTAGATATCGAGGATTCGTTTGTTGAAAGTCTGATAGATTCGTTCGATATCACGACTCGTTTTATTCGCAAGACTTTTTCCTAAAAATTCACTGTAATTCGCTTATCTTATTATATCATTCTTGTATCGTAAAATAGTAGATTCTACATTTCGCCGATGTTGTTGATAATTACGATCAATAAATTAATAGCAGTATCGAATCGAATGCTGGTAAAAGAGAATAAATTCTGCTTCAGTGATCAAACGATCGTACTGAATTTTTTTAAATTTCGAAGCGACGCAAAGCAAATCATCGATATCCAAACTTTTCTCCACCATTCCATTATTTTCTATTTCTAAATCCCTCAAGACATTTTCGTAGCTCAAGAACGCAACAGTTTGTGAGATAAAACTGTGTAAAATTATCAATTTCGGTCCAAGAACCTTCGTAATTTTTCTCAAATCCAATCCACCTCAATTCCCGCAGGTTCGTTTTTTCCAATTCCGATCATCAAATTCAAACTTGCGTTGGACGGAGGACCTCAACGACGTGCACAAATTTGCGGGAAAAAAGTTGATGAATTATGAGGGAGAGGGCAAAATGGCAATTTTCCGGTAATCACCGGCAATTACACTCGTTACGCGGATCCGAAGCACGCGGCACGCGACTTGCAAAGCTTCCCTCTCGCCGCCGCTCCTGCAACCGACCCGCGTGTCACCCCGGCTCGTGACGCTCGAGTGAAGTATCGCCAGGACTTGGCCTCGGCGTGGGAAATCCATCCGGGTTAAAAATTCGGGCATCGGCTGCAGACCGCGACCCGGACGACGACGACGACTCAATCTCACCCCGCCATTTCTCTTCTCGCCACGATCCGCGTGTAGGATTGTAGCGAACGATACGACGTGAGTTTCGTCCTATTCTATTCTCCCCCTGCAATATTAACTTGTGGTGGTGTTTTTTCAGACTGTTTCGATATTCGTTTATTCTTTATTTTGTTCACTTTATTTTTTCTGTAATTCAAGGAGTTTCAACATATATTCGATTACTCTCATTTCGATGTAATCATATTTTCAACTTCCATTTATCTATATAACTGTACTTTATTGTCTTCGTGTTCATTATAACCTGAACTTTGTCACCCCAGCAGTTACATTATAGGCTCTTTATTCTCCCTCGCCGCCACTTCATGTGTAAATTGCACCCCGGAGAGATATCGTTTTATTATATGTATAAAGTAAGGCGTCGTAATAACGAAGTTCCTGTTTCGTCGCGACGGAGAAACGCAGCCGCTTTGGTAGCGGCCAAAAGTGAGTATAAAAAAAAATCGAGAGGTCACGGGTGAAACACTAGAAACAAAAAAATGAAAAGTGTTTCAAGATCATCGCGATGCCGGTTCCGCAGTGACCGCGAAACGTAAACCTCGTGCCGGCATAGCTGCTGGTAAAGAGTCGTTCACCACTGGTTGAACCGAACTTCACGGGATACAAATTAGATTTAAATAGAACGCGAGGAACGCGCGGTATTCGCAATTTAAACACAGAGCGAGGGAGATAGAGAGCGGTGAAAGGGCGAGGAGATACGATGCCGGGGGTGTATAATCGCGGATTTAAATCCGTTGCCAGCTGGCTCTCTCACTCTCGGTTATCCTACGGCTACGTACCCTACGAACGCACACTTGCATAGACGGGGGAACATCGCTAAGAGTATTTAACGAAAGCACCCCAGGGGGTCAAGCCGGGGAAGTAAAAAGCGGGGGAAACGCGCCACGCGTCGCGCGATATTGCCTCGCTGGCTGAATGGCTGCTGCTGCACAATTCAAGTCCACCTACGTCGGGTTCGCGGCGTGGATTGATAGAAAAGCGAAAAATATTTCGTAACAAAGGTCTTCCTCCGATTCCGTAAGGTAAGCGTGCCAATTATTGACCCTTTTATTTTCCAAAATTATAAATTGACGGCGAAAACTGTGAATTTCTCGACGACCAATGCCAATTGCTGGAAGGTTAGACACTACGAATTTATTTTTTTGTAATTTTGTAACCAACGATCGAACAGGTACAATGAAAAAAGGTCAGCAATTGGGACAGGGTCAATAACTGGTACACTCAACTCATCCGACACGCTCACTCGCACTTACGCTTTTCTGCACCGTCCGCTTCTTTATCTACCAGCTATAGGTCGGCAGAACCGATACTTGACGGGGGCTCGAGCTTTCGAAAGCTGAGTTGCTGTGATATGGACGATACGGACGCGACGCTGGGGCGGTACGATGTTTTTTTTTTTTTTTTTAATTGCAGAACAAACTGTCAACCCTTCGAGATTGCACACACGGCGAATTCGCATCACGGTATAATTCTGACGATCCGCGTAACTTGATTTAAACCCGAACGATTTTCATCGATCATTTTTGAGAAATTAAAGATGAAGAGTACATATATTGATTATATAATCGGTAAAACGATCAACATCAGGAGGTGAGAAAATAATGCGATGTCTCGTGAAACTTCAAGGAATCGGTCTGCGTGAACCGGAGTTCCCAGAAACGAATTGAGATGGTAGCTACTAGATAAGAGAGGAGGGGCAAAGCAGCTCGGGCTTGATCACGGAGAGAAACTTTAGCGGCGTTGCGTGGGTCAGAAAAGGCTGCAGCGACGTGGGGCGTAAGTCGATACGTCTGATAGTTGGTTAAAATAATAATAACAACAACAACGACAACAACGACAAAAATAATAACAATAATAATAAGAGAGGTAAAATGGATCGCGGGTGTCCCTTCGGCTCGGTGAAATCGCGTTAAACGAGCCGCTGACAATGAGCCGTCCAACTCGGAGAGTCCGCACCGGGCCTCGGACCCATTTTTCTGACGTCGGGCCCCGTCGGGCCCCGTCGCGTCGGCTCCGCGTGTGCGTAACCATACACGCACCGTGAACCCGATGACCGGTGTAGGGTTGCAGCCCGCTCGAAGTGCTTTCGAGCGACTTTGACGTTACCCGCTCGGACAGCAGCTCGCCATCTTGCCTCCGCGTGTGGATAACAACGCGGTTTATCGTTCCGGGAGATCTTTCGGCCCTCGAGTCCTCCGCAGGTTTCGATTCTCGGACGGCGAGCCACCCGCCCGTTTTTGTACGATGTACCGCCTGTCTCCCTTCGTCTATCACCGTTTCTTACATATTCGACCGTTTAATCGCTCGAGCGTTCTTCTTTTATGTGGCGATCGGATCCTGGAATTTTACTTTGCTTCTTCATTTATTTATCCTGTAATTATTTCATATTATTATCGTATACACCGATATTGCGCGAAACTTTCGATCGGTGAAAAAACGAGCTTTTTTGGCATCGGTATTGTCGAAGTGGTTTGGTTTCTTAACCTTTAGCTGGCACCTTGGGGTCATGCACCGAAGCAATTTTATATTCTGACTTGATTTTTATTTTTTATTTTTTTTGGGTATTCACTCAAGTCTCTTTTACAAGATAGAAAAAATAGCAACAATAATTTTTAATTTCAAGATGGTAAAAAAAATTTTTACATCACAGAAACGTTTAAGAACGGCCCCAAGGTGCCAGATAAATGTTAAGAGAGAACCTGCAGCGATTATTCTCGATTTGGAAATCCCTGCGCACTAAGGGTTCGAAAATTTTACGCTCTAACTAATTCCATTGGATTATACGGTTCATTCGTTCCTTCCTGCATTTTACGTCCGTTCTCAGATCTGGTAATTATTCACTGTGACAAAGCTCTCGGAGATGCGAATCTTACGATAAAAAGTCTAAAGATGGTGTCTAAAAAAAAAAAAAAAAAATGATAATTTAAAAAATGTCGGATATCCGGTTCAAACGTACGGTTGAAAACGGCGCAAACTCTCCACGCGAGTAGAGTGAATCGTCCTCTGTGCCGTATGAGGGGAAGGTGGTAGGATTTTTTCTTATGGCAAAACAGCGAACGGTTTCACCCTGCGTAAATCAATGCACCCCCGTTACGATACGAAGAACGATCGACGAGGGAGCTTCGCGGGTTTCGAGGGGTAGAGAGGGAGAGAGTATCAACTCTTCTCTTCTCTCGGCTCTGCCTTCCGCGTTGACTCTCTTTCTCTCTCTCTCTCTCTCTCTCTGTCTCTCCGCGCTTCTCGGTGACTTGGTCCGAGTCAGAGGGTGTCGCGCGTAGACGTCCGGCTTCTGCATTATGTATTTTTTCCCGGCCGAGCTTTGTCACCCCGAAACTCACCCTCACAAATCGAGCCCCGCTAAATATATTCGGTTGCTCAGATATATCCGCGAGCGAGAAAATCTCTCTTTGTCTCTAAGGCAACGAGTCGTAGTAGACCAGGTATAGCGTATATAGGGGGCTATACGCCCCTTTCCCCTGATTTATGATACTCGAACGACGCGTCTCGTCCCACTTTTGCGGTCAAGAAATACGCTCGAGACTTGCGCTTTATTATTTTCCCACTTCGCCGTTGCAAACCTTTCACCTTTCACCTTCGATAGTTCTCCACACCTGCGTGGAAACGACGATTGTTAAAGCGTGCAACTGTTCCGTTGCGGGCGTCTGCGAGGGAGAGAAACGTTACAAATGCAAGTGTTTCTTTCGAGAGCGGAAAAAAGAAACGAATGATAAAAGAGGTTTAATCGTTCTATCGTTTGACAAGAATTGAATCTAATCCCACGATTATACTGCGAGTGTGTTTGACGCCCCTGGAGCACGCGGACGGAATACGTAATTGAACGTATAGCGCGGGACAAACAACTCGGGGTTCGGACGGTGTCGAGATAAACCGCGATGCGAATGTACGTGTAGTGTAGTTAAGGATGAATCGGCCGGGGACCGTCCGAATCAAAAGTTGGGAAGAGAGGAAAAACTGTTCGGAAAATATACTATGGTATCAGCTGCACGAATGATACAGCGAATCGTAATACGAACTATGGAAACAACATCTCTGTTTTACGCTAGAGAAATTAATCTGAGAGGATTCCCAAAACGCAAGCTTAGATATCGACAATTTGTCGAGAGGTTTTATAATTATAACGTCCAAAATTATTCAACTTCCGTGTCTTTGATCCGATTTTGATGTTTTTTGACTCATTTCGCTTGCCGATAATGTCCTCACAGATTGTCTGTATAACGTTGCAGGAACACACGTAAGGCGGAAATATGTAAAACAATATATTGACAAAAATCTGTTGTACCGTACTTGTACAAATATATATTTCTTATCCAGTCTGGTGACAACTTACAGATTTGTATAAAAAAAAATTTCAAGCAATCTCTGGAGATCTGTATCTAAAATCGTTAGAATCGGCCGAAAAACACGAGAATTCAATCACTCCGAACGTTCTAATTACAAAAAATCGTTTCTCAAGTTACGCGTTTAACTTTATTATTGCAGCTCGTGTCATTCGCATTTGTTCAAATCCATATCTATTACCTACACGTAACAGTCGATGTGTTTCGATTCGCTTTCACCGTCATTATCGCAGATCTAAACATTTTTCAACCACTTTTCTCTCTTCTCCGAACTTTCGATTCGGACGGTCCGGCGAGTTTCATCCCTATTGCTAATACATCACGGAGGAGCGCGGCGTAAAACGTAGGCAGCACTGTAGGAGGAATCGGAGTTGCGGTCGAATCGCGCGGGGCGCGTCAAACCGTTTAAATCGTTTTTGCCGTCCTTCGTCCCTTCACCCCTTCACCCATCGCTTACCCGGGTACCGGACACTGGCGACAATCTCGAACGTGTAGAACACGAGCCGAGGGCGTGCGTTACATGCCTCCGCAGTTGTTCGAGGGTGCGGAACGCGGCCCGGCCGAGGACCTCGTAACGCAGTCCCGCGGCACGCACGGATCTCACTCAGTTAAACAATTCGCGAGGAAGAGGAAGAGGAAGAGGAAGAGGACGGGGACGGGTTTGCCGGGGGTGTCGGGAGACGATTAATTTACGCAGTGTCCACGCCGCGTCGAAATGCCGCCCACGCGGAACCCGCGTTCCGCTCCCCCTCCCCCTCAGCTTCCCCTCGCCGGTGTCCCGGGACATTATTGACATGAAACATCACGCCTGCACGCCGAGGTTCGCTTGGACAACTGTAATCTTCCCGAACAGCGGTGCTCCCTGGAATTTGTACCGGAACGCGGTTTAAACGTTCGGAAATCGTCGATCAAACTTACACCGTTGGAAAAGCGTCGTTATACTCGTATTTCAATTTCGAAACGTTTTTTTTTTTTCTGCTTCTCTCTTATAAATCGATAATATTCTCGTAGAAAATGACAAGCGGGTAATATTAAACGTCTTTTTTTCGCCGATAACGCATCTCTGCGAAAATAATTACATAGCTGTGTGTAAAGTGTTATACCTATTATAGGTATGACGTTAGAGTCGAATGAAATAAGTTTTCTTTTACATATTTAATATATTTATACCGTGACCATATTTTCTAAATACAGTAATACAGAAGTATATATAAGAGGAATGTACAGGTATATCGAATTACGAACACACTTGGCGCTGCTAAATTTATCTCCGCCTGTTTCTTTTTTCTTCAAATGCAGCAGTCCGCCTTCAAACATCTGGATATTATATAATAATACCGCGGGATTTGCCTGGCGAAGTGTCGACGGGAGTTTGGGCACGGAAAAAGGAATGAGAGCCGCTGGATTTAAGCCAGAATCAGTGACGCGGTTAAACCAATAACGGTTCGGCTCCACCGCCTGGTGCCAGATTCAAATCCGGGTACCAGAACGCCGAGCTGGACGAACGTAACCCCGCCGTGCCGCCCCGCTTTCCCGATGCCGGCGGCAACACCCGGCGCGAGCGATCTGCCCGCGTCACTGGATTCAAATTTTCGCTAGAAAATTGCGTGATGATACAGTGGAAAGAGCGCGCAGCTTATGCGGGGCGAGAAGTACGACGAGAAGAAAAGGCACGATCGAGAGGTTGAAGGGTGCGGAGAAATAAACGAATTTCGGGGTGAGTCTCAGAACTGATTGGAAAACACTGTACGCATGCCTGTTTCCAGCTGTATATGCTGCAGTCGTTGGAACGTAAAAATTGAGAAAGGCGGTAAGATATGCGCGAGATGAAATACGTCAGAAGTTACAGGGAAAGAAATATATTGTAGATTTTACATTTTTTGGTGTTGCAGCAATTTGTGGCAAGACTTACAAATCCGATAATAAGAGTCAAGGAACCAACGGTAAGAGTTACGTTATGCTTATACGTGGATATACCATAATTCGTGTACATTTAGGAGATGTAAAATCTGCATTACATTTTTTTCCGTGTATATGGAGGACTAAAACTCGATTTAGAAATAGATCGGCTAATCGAGATAATTCCAAAGCGATCTGTACACACTCTGCGATCATGTCGCGTAGACAATGGAGGCTTCGGGAATAGTGCCGGAAGCCAGAGAGAGAGAGAGAGAGAGAGAGAGAGTGAGAGGGAGGGAGGAAGGGGGGAGAGACGAAGGGAGAAAGGGAGAGAGGAAGAAAGGAAAGGAGAAGGATGAGGTGAGCGCTCGGGAAACGTATTCCGAGCGAGTCCTCGTGATTGGGGGAAATTTCATTATTCTCAGACATTACCCCCGTTATTGTAATGCCATCAAATTGGATACGCTTCGCAGCAGCAGCAGCAGCAGCAGCAGCAGCAGCAGCAACGCTGCAGGTGCCGGTCCTCCTGTATACCTTATACCTACCCCGAGTTACCCAGATTCTCTCCCCTGATTTTTCGCTGTTTTTACCACCTTGTCACCCCCCGTTTTTCCCCCCTCCGCCCACCGCAGCCTCTTATAAAATTTTATATTTAATATCGCATCCCGCAGGAACCCCTCGACTTGAACCCCGTACCTATTCACGTGTGCAGATTCGCTATCAGACCGAATTCACGATTATCTCCAATCAGCCACTTCCTTCGTGGTTTTTTCCATCAGGAAAAATATCGACTGTGTATAAAGTGACGGAGAGAGAGAAAGATAGGGGGAGAATTTTCGAATAATTATAAAGAAAAAGGCCAAAAAAAATAAGAATCCGAATGAATTGAAGGATCGGTCTCGTTACCGCGAACTAGAAAGCCCGACGTACGTAACTCTTCTACGTAACGATATTATTTCTCAACAATATTGACGTTAAGGTGAATTTCAGCTTTGAACAAAGAATTGTATATCGTGTAATCTAGCGGCTTCTTAGGCAACTCAAGAGGCCGGCTCGCGTATACTTAGCGGATCATTACAGCCTGGAGGCCAACGATCGCGAGGAAACCCGATATCGGTATATTAATCGAAAATAAGATGTATTTTGCGAAATCGCCTGTGACATTCGGGTCGAACTTCCAGACCTGAGCCAGAACCGTGCTCGTAACAACGGTTTCGAAACTACGTCAAAAGGAATTTACACTTCGTCGTTAATTGTAACCGGTGCACAGCGTGAGTTTTTTTGCTACTTGATCCCCCCCTTCGTCTCGCATCTCTCGTAGGTACAACCTCGCATTCCCGTAATCTAGATTCCAACGGATAGAAACCTCGCGACCATCCCTCCCTCTGGAACACCCCGCGCCGCGCTTCTTCCGTTTTTTAACTCCTCGCTCCTCGGAGCTCCTTCGAAGCCATTACGGGAGGGCGGCTGCAGGGGGAGTTTAGCGACCCTCTTTCTTCGCCCCGTTCGCCCGTCCTTCACCCCATCGCCACCCACGCCATCATGGCGGAAGGGAGCGGGCGAGAGCCCCTTAGCCACCGTTTATTGGACGCATGCAAATAACCATGGCAACGGCCGGTTCGCGAGTCACGGACACTTTTATTCTTCTCGCAGCCCTCCTCTGCCTTCATTCTCTCTTGGTCTCTCCTCCGTCCGGATCCGCTCTCTCTTCGCCTTTCTCATCACCCGCCGGCAGCCGCCGCCTCGCCGTTAACGTTCCGAGCCTACGACAGACCTTGAGACGCGACCGGAGGCAGGATCAATTTTTACCTTCCCCCTTCGAGCGGGACGTCACGTCGGAGAGGTTGTCTCACACGTGAATAACTTCAACGAAACGCGGATTCGCCAAGGCGTCAAGGTTCGCCGACGAAAAAATTTCACCCCCTTATCGGCGTTTCCTCGACGCCGACGCGCGGTATTGTTCGAACAATGCAATCGTACTCACGCTGGGTATATTGTCGTTGGTACAGACGCCTTCCTGGAGCAAACGGTCCCTGATTTCCCACGCGAAAATCGAGGGACACTCCCGCTTGTAGAGGGAAATCTTGCTGACAACTTCAGCGGTGGCCACTCGCGGTTTACTACCGCCGATTGCACGCGGTCTTATCGAGCCCGTCTCATAGTACCTGCAACAATAAGAATTTTCGGTACAATTTAGTAGACGGAGATAGAGTCTGTGAATCTAGTGCGCGCGTATAACGCGCGTCGCTCCCGAATTCCCCGTAACTTTCTCTTCGTCTTTTTCCCCTCCTTTTAATTTACTTTGTCTACTGATTTTCCACGGCACAGGATTATCTCCTCTTCGACCTCGCGGATATAACCAGCCTCCGACCTCCGAACTCCCCGAATCTCGGAACGACGGGCGGAATCGTTTGTCCGACTACGAACAGAGCTAATCTACTTGATACCGGTGGATTAACCCGGGCCGTGACTTCGTGGCAGTGCTGAGCCAGGTTGTGGCCAACGGTTTCGAGGTCGGAGGTAACGAGGACGAAGCGAACGATGAAGGTATCAAGATTTTCGCGTGTACGCCGAAGATTTTCATTTTTTCTGCTATTTTGGTGTTTTTTTTTTTTTTTTTTTTCTCATATCGTTACAGTCGGAACGGTTTTTCCTCTCTATTTTTCACCTCGAACTCTCACAGCTTCGTGGAAAAAAATACTCGAGCTGGTACCTACACAAGTTGGAAAAGGCGAGAGCAGCTTGTCTCCGCATCGACAAGGTCAAGCGGAAAACCTAATTACAGTCGCATCGGCGAACCCGCAAAACTGACGGGTAAAAAGAGGGGAGTTTCTTTGACGAAAAATATCGCGGTTAAAGATGCGTACATTCCATTGCCTATGCTCCGTTGATTAGTAAAGGAGGAAAAAAAAAAGAAAAGAAAAAGAAGAAGAAGAAGAAGAAGAGAGAGTGAAAAATCAGAAGCCTTTTTCTAAATTATAATTATGTCGATTTTTAGCGCAGCGCGTGGTTATTCGATTGTGTGTGTGTGTGTGTGTGCGTGCGTGTGTGCAGTATTTCAACCAACCTGCCAAGGATCTTTGAGACGCATCCGTTGCTCACTTGAAGTATCCGCGAGATGTCACACGGCCTCGCACCCGAATGCGCCAATTCGACAATCTTTTGCCTCGTTGAGTCCGGTAGAGGTCGACCTCCGACAAAGACTCCTCCTAGCTGGTTGACCCCGCTGTGTCCTGTAACAAGACATTGGGATAGATAGATAGATGGAACCATGTTTCGTTACACGAGGGTGGTCATCCGTAAGTACAAATTAGCAAGTATACGGAGAAAGCAAACTTGGAATTAGATGGAGAGACTCGAAGAGAGCAAGTCGAGGGACGAACAGACTGTGTACAAAATATTCGCTGATCGAATCGTCCATTACAAGGACGCTCATCCTCCATCATCAAACCATGCCGGCACATGGCTGATCGTTGAGTGTATTTCGACCGAAGTTACAGCCACGATTGTTAACGATGAATTATTTTCATTTTTATTTTGGCCGTTTGATCAGTGATTTTGCCGTAAAAACTGTAAGCTTGTCTTGTTATTCTTATCGCTGTTTCCGATCAGTGGTTTCTAGTATAACTACGAAATCTTCGTTTCACCATTGCTCAAAGTCAAATCACTTAGCTCCGTTGTATCGATCAATCCTATTCGGCGTTTGATTCAACGCTATCTGGGATTAACGGATCCTTAAAAAAAATATCATCGTGGCATCGTTGTTCTCGTTCGACAACGTTCGTTTCTCGTCGGGAAAGGTGTTCGAGCTTCGAATCGAGGACCGAATAATACGGACGGCTAAATCTCGCCTTCGCCGATGCTTTGCTCGAGTGAAGCTTGCGGCCGGCAAAAACGAGGAATGAAGAATGGCGATCTCGTACCGTATGAAAAGAAAAGTGATAAGTTCCTTTTCGATTGAAAGAAAAGTTGGCAAAAAATCGCTAAATCAGTTTCTGCGCAGCGGCAGGAGAGGCGAGGAGAGCGAGAGGCTCGGAGGCGGGGGGAAAGGGAGCGAGCAGCGTGGTCCCTGTAATAGATAACCTCGGTTCATTGTGTCCTTGACAAGCCAGCCACGGCGGCGAGGCGCACAAGCCATTCGAGAGAGATTCGAGCGGCTCCTTGCCGGGCGGTTCATTCAAGGCGGCTGTATCAGGCTTCGTGGCCGTCGTCCTCGACGACTTCGCAGTCCTTATATTATTCAAAAGGGAGTCTCTTTTATTCGGTGTATAAGATCGCGGCTGAGCGGCCACGCCTATTCTGCCGGTGTCACTCCGAGTCGTTCTTTTCCCGGTTTTACCACTCGGTGTAAGGGCGCTGCCGTCTCTGTGTGCGTCGGGACGCCGTTCCTCGAAGCTTGGGGGTGGAGCACCGGCACCTCGATTTCTCAAACGCACTCTTCCCACCAGGCTTCGTATCATTGTTCGGAAAACAGTCGCACGATATGAACTTGCGCTCGATCTTTTTCTTCCTCTGCATCTTCGCCAGGTCGCGACCTTCGCGCCGATACTCGAGTGATCCTGGTGGTCTCGCAATGAGCTTTTCGCAAATTGCCTAGTCATCCTCGAGGCGTCGGGGGGGTGCTGCCGAGCAGATGGGAGAGGATGTCTGACGTCCCGCGACAGACGAATAATCACGGCTTCGATGCTCTGTGTGTGTCACGCAATAAACTTTGCACGGAAATATGGAAAAATTATGGTAATCACTCGCGTCGCAATAAATGCCCGATACACGCTCCATTAACTCTTGGGAAATCTGTCGCTTTTCGTACTTACTGGAATTATCCTGCGTCAACAGCTTATACATATACTGTATATATATGTGTATAGTCTATTCGCATACGCGATAAGTTGAGCGTGTAAAAACGACCTCGCACTACGTTATACTTTACACCTTACACATACATACCCTGATACAAAAATATTCATCTAACTGAACTTCGACATTTTCTTGTCCGTCCTTACTTACGTCCTTTGTAGCACGTGCTGAATAATTAAGATCGGTATTTCGGTACGTTGATTAAGAAATTCGTTGAAATCCGTGTATTCGATTTCACGCGTACGAAAATTGTACCGTAAAATCGCGAGACGAGGAGTCAAAGAAGACAGTCATTACTGTACGTTACCACCATCACCTGCAAGTGTGAATACGGGATAGTGTAATAATTATTGTTATTACGACGCGTAAACACGTAGAGAAAATGTCGGGGTGAATCGTGGGGTAGAGGAAAAACTCTCAGATACGGTATACCTACGAATACGAATCGTGTTTTCCGATCGGTATGTCGGTTCCATTGTGTCTATCACGTATAACGCACGCGGTAGAAAAGCTAACGCTTTCGAAAGGGGGGATCGGCCGCCCTAGGAGGCTCGGCTCTAGGTTGAAATGAGAAGGAACGAATCGAAGCGAGAGAAACATATACCTATGTATACGGTATATACCAGGCTATTTAGCGCTCGGTGCTCTGCTGCATCCGAGGGGTGTCTTCAAGTGGGCATTCTGACGCGCGCGTTACGTGCGTTAGAGTTGTTTTGATATTGTAACGTTTGCATTTAATATCAGCCCCGCGACCCTACCTTACACAAGTACCTTATACGTACGCTGTGAAAATGTGTGCAGGAGACTGACTGGCTATTCCGCAGCCCTAATTCACCACCCAGAGCCCTTTTTCACTCGGGTTTACACCCGTACTCCGTGTGTATAATACGCGTGTATGTATGCGCCCGTCATGAACGACCATTACGACTTCATTAGCCTCGCAAATGCTGCTGCGTCCGTCCCTCGGCTCTTCCGCCTTCTGCAGGAGCGGATCACGCGAGAGGGGAACCTTGCTTTTTTTTTTTATCTCAAAATTTTTACGCCTTAGTTTAGCCGAATTTACAGGAAAAGACTGATTAAACCTTTTTGCATCCTCAGGCAAGCAGTAGCGAAGCTCGGTAATTATGTTTGCGTGTTTTTCTGTTTTTTTTTTTTGGAAACTTCTCCTATTTTGGAAGAAAAAATTGGAGGGATAAAAATATGGAAACCGTTCGATCGATCCAGAAGCGTTTTGGAAAATGGTTCGGGGAGTTTTGACGCCGCTGAAAGGCGCGATGATATGTATTATATGCGATATGCGGAAGAAGGGCGGGAGGGGGAGGGGGAGGGTGAAGACGGAAAGAAGAATAAGAAGAAGCCGGAGGTGGATACATACGGTGCTTTACAGACACGCGACAGAGGTTCGCTGACGTAGCGACTGACGCAGCACATCCATCATCCCCTTTTCACCCCTTGACGAAAGAATCTTTTTCTTCCCTTTTTGTATATTTTTTTCCCCAGTCTCTCTTTCTTTATGTATTCCACTTTTTCTTTTTTTTCTTTTACTTCGTCTTTCTCTTCTTTTTTTTTTTTTTTTTCTCACCCTCGCGCACACATTTTTATCCACCCCTACCCCCCGGACATATCGCGTCCCGTCGCGTTCCGAGTTCTTCACTTTTACTTGTCACCGTTTCTCCCGTGGATAACGCATACGCGTAAACCATTCCTCCCCATTTTGCACTTGTTATCTTCTCGTCTCTCCTCTCCTTTCTGTTATAACGTATCATCCACGAGCTAAAGAGCTCAATTTTTATATATTAGGAATCGCGCGATGATGTTATACAAATTTCGAGATACGCAGTGGAGTGGATAATTTTTCGTTATGCACGATTCGAATGTCTATCGTGTAATCGAATATGTGTTGAAATATAATATAGTCTTCCTATTCGCTTATTCGTTAAGGTAAGTGTACCAGTTATTGACCCTGTCCGAATTATCGAATTTTTTGGTTGTATTTGTTTGATCTTTAATTCTATAATTACGAAAAAAATAAATTCGTCGTTTCTAATCCTCTAGCAATTGGTTTTAGTCATCGATAAATTTGCAATCAATGCCATCAATTAATAATATTGGAAAATAAAAGGATCAATAACTGGGTTTAAACCTGTCAATGACTTCTTTCTTCTGGATGGTCAAGAAACCATTGAAAATCTAATACACCACGTACGAACGAGTGCAATATTATCCACATTTGCTGTGAGAGTATATGTATGTATATATACATTGTGCGTTCAACAATGGTATTCAAGAAACGCAGGCATAGCTCGAGTTGTACTGAAAGGGAATTGAGAGATCCCGAAGAAGTCGGAAATATCAGGAGGCATCATCGTCACAAGAGAGGCTCTTCAGCCTGACAAAATTAGCCGTGTCGTCGCAGGTCGCAGAATGCACACCGCGTTCCTTTGTCGCACCCATACGTATAAGCGGCGGAGTAAAAAGCGGGGCAAAAGTCCCAGTATATAATATATAAAGTAGGAAACCCGGCGAGTTTCTAAGTACGGTAAACACAGTTGCATCGATTGAAACGACATCCCGGGCGGTTGTCCGATTGTGAGCTTTCACCTCCGCAGAACTTGCGCTATATGTATACCCACATAGATATTGTAAGCACTCCGCATCGGAGTCGTCGTGTGTTTGTGTTGTAGGTGGTTAGCGTCTCGTCTCGATCGGTAGGTGCGTACACACGTACATACCTATGCATACCCTTCAGAAGTGGAGTTTCCGGCCGATGAATGAATTCCGGAGGAGCCATTTACCGCGTACCCTGCCGAGAGTCCCACCCCATACACCCTATTCTCCCAGGAACACACCGATCATTCGGATACTCAGCGCTCAATACCCGCTCGGCGGCCTTCAATAACGCGTTCGCGACGTGCCGCGTTTGAAAATTGGTACCCGACCTGAGACGCCTCAACGCCTTCCCTCCGCCTCGCCCCTGACAACTTTGCGCCCTCCCGTAACGCGTCGACCCTCTTCGATATGCCCGAGACCATAACGCTCCGCTTCTGCTGTTTGACAAATTTCAAACGATGAAAAGGAAAATTGCTCCGTTCGGATCCCTTTATTTCCTTTCTCTCTCTCTCTCTCTCTCTCTCTCTCTCTCTCTCTCTCTCTTCAGACTATTTATTCTCCCGATATATATATATATATATACATTATACACATACCTTTGTGTTTTTCACGTCCGCATTAATCAGATCACGATCTCGTATTCTTATCGAGTATAATAGTAGGAGCTTTGTTTTATCGAACGAATCTAGCCTGCGCTGACGTTGGATCGATTTTTACGACAGGACCGAGAATACTTGCGGTGAACTTGAGTTAGGTCTACGTGACAAGGAGAAACTCTATAAATCTTACGGTGTTTTGTATTATAATAAGCTTCCGAAATTATACGGATACACTTATCCTCTCAATTTCGAACCGTTCGCTCGAAAGATGGAACAAGAGGCCGAAGTATCTCGGGAGAGTGAAAATTGCGAGAATAAGGAGCGTTAAATAGCTGCGGGATCGTTACGGGGTGACCAGGTGTTGGATTCATATCCGGGAATCCTGGATCAGAAGTAGGAGGAGCTGTCGGTGCGGCGTTTGAGGGAAAAAATATATCCGTGAAACGGGGGAGACTTCACCTCGTGAACGAAGGGTCAGTAGAGACGAGGACTCGACCTGGAGAGACTCGAGTCTATGTCTCGCGTCCTATATTGAGATGCTCCTGTGGACGACGTGACGAGGGTCCGGTCTCGCTGACCGTCCGCAGGTATATAAACCGGCGTTATGGAAGGGCGGCGAGATGGGATATATAGGAAGAGAGGGGAAGAATGGGGAAGAAAAAAATTTGTATAATAATCATACCCTCATTGTTGCGGACATGTTTTCGAAAATCCGAGGCCTCCCTAACTTTCCTCCTGCGATCCTCCGCAGTGCCGACCTCGTAGTCCGGAGATATTCTGACAGCGGGCTGCTGACAATGCCGACGAACGCGCAGAGAAATATCCTCTATTTCTACTATTTGCCGAAATATTTGTTGCGTTTTGTTATTCCCCCTCCCCTCCGCCTTTACTTCTATAGACACCCCATCATCCGTGCACGGGTACAACACAGGGAAAAGAAGCCGCTTTGACCCGGCGCCCGATTCTCAATACATATAATACCTTACACGCCAATATTTCTTTTCTTTTTTTCTTCTCGCAACACCCAATGTATTTCAAGTTCTTCAAAATATTCGACGGTTATTAAAGTTATTAATGGCAACCTTTTCACCGTTTTTTTTTTTTTTTTTGCCCCCATACTCGCAATACATATTTTTTTTCACTCCCTGATTTTTTCGAACTCTCGATCCTAGCCACTTTGCCACGTACCGCGTATAAGAGAAGGACTTTTCATTCGATTTAACCCCCCCCCCCCCCTACCCGTCTGAAAAATCCGTAGGTATCTCCGCTCCGTTAGCTGCTTCCTTGATTTCAGCATTTTCTGAAAATACTACAGACCGAGAGAGAGAGAGAGCGAGATCCAATCGTCGAATGCCTCTTAAAAAAACACGGCTCAAAACCGCCCGTACAAAGTCGCGCGCCGGTTCACATTTTTTTATCCTGACTTTTCTGAACGCGGCCTTTATAGGCAGGTATATGTATACGTGTGTGTGTATATATGTATATATATATGTATATATGTGTATGAACCTACATACATCCCTGCGACAATCACTCGATAAACTGTCTCGTGCCGGAGGCGACGTGCGACGAGAAGTTGCAGGTTTGCAATTCGGCTAATGGTTGAGAACATTGTGAAACGAGCGGCGAGGGCATACGGCGGTAACAAATACGGGAAGTGGGCGAAGAAGGGTGGCGGGAGGGGGTGAAGGGTTGGGGATGCGGTGCATAACGTAGCAGCGAACTTACGACGGGCGGTTGAATCGCGGCTGCAGAGACGCTGCACTTCAGACCGTCGACGTTTTTCCTGCACAATTTTCCGTCTCCTCTCGGTTCGCTTGCCCCAATGTTAAATTCTCATCCCCGCATAGCGAGAAATTCCCGCCCCGTATCGTCCGCGGTTATAGCTTGTAGGACATGCACAGGATTTTTCTACTTTTCGATCCGCGTTACCACACTGCACGCGTTTGTAATATCGAGCTTTGAAAAGCGCATCCAAGTCGAATGTAGCGGCGCTAATTTTCAGGAACCGGGTAAATTGAGCGTGCGATCGGTAGACGGGAAGTATTTTTCGGGGGTCGGGTGCAATGTGCAGGCATCTGTAATACCTTACCTTAAAAATCATCCCTTATTACAGCTAACCGGGGGCCTCGAAGACGGACGATTATCCAATTACTACCGGCCACCGCTTGCTACGCCGCCGCTTAAGAAACACCCGGGAAATTCTCCTCGTCTCGTTTGTCCGTCGGCCGGTACGATCTTCCGAGCAAGAGGCGCTCCTCGAGCCTCCGAGACGAGTTCGGAGCGCCGTACGGACAAAGACCTCTCGTAAACGCGTTATTCCACGCCAACGGACATGTCAGAGCCGATTCTACGACGAAAGGATCCGCTACCAGGTATCCCGGCCACGAGGTGCCTCCGAAAACTCTCCGAGTCCGCGTGCGGCGCGATTTTCGATAAGGAAACTCCCTGACGGACTAGAGAGATGAGCGATTTTGAGTGGGCCATGTCTGCCAAGTTGATTTCGTCGGGTGGTAAAAAATGCGACCAGAGCAGATCCTTCGTCCCAAAATTGCGTCATGAATTTGTACAATATAACAGCTGATCATCGTGGATTCGCCTGCGTCGAAATTTAACGATATAATCTATAACCGAACCTGATCTAATCCCCCGGTTGAAAAAAATTAATCTCTGCATAGCTGTGAAACATCTTCTCGACAATAAAAATATATCGTACGAATATGACCTCGATCGGTCAAGTTGTTGAAAAATTGTACCACAACTAACAGACGCACAGAATATTGATGTAATGTATACTAAGATATTTTACAGCACAAGTAAAACCGCTCATGGAATTCCTCGGAATGCACTCGAGTTGCAGTAACGGGATGAACGAAGCGCATCGCAGTTATTGCCGCATCCAAGGAGGTTGCATGCGACCAAGATTCGGATAATATCAACGAAACCGACAGGAATTGAGGTTCCGAAAAGCTCGGCCAGTTCCTTCCAAGCGGTCCGTGATAACCGTCGGATGTAAACAGAGCGAGCGTCCGTGTTGACATGATGCGAACGTCGATTGTGCGAGGTCAAAATTAAGACGTAATCAGTCAGCGCTGCGACGTCGCGTCGTCAACATCGTTCAGAATCAATCCGTACCGCGCTTCGCAGGATAATAAATCCTGCGTTTAATTCGCATATAACCACTCGGCGTTTTAACTGTTACGTAAATTCAAATATAGTCTTAAAAGTGCAGTGTCTGTGCCTGTGATTTTCACGAACGGACTTTAGAGATGCGATCCTCGAGGGTGAGTAGCGATATTTTTTTTTTTTTGTATTGTTTATTTTACTTTTGTGAGTGTGACGTGGGGTTCTTGCCCCCCTCCCTTATTTTACTCGTCAAAGCGAGCCGTAGAAAAACTGGCCTTCTTTTCTCGACGCTGCTACTGTGCTGAACGGAAATGCAAGGTGCAGCTTGCGTGTACGGGAGATTAAAGACGAATCGGCCGAACAGCCTGAATCAAGAGTTAATGTAAGTGTACCAGTTATCGACCTTTTTTGTTTGTATCTATACGATTCTCAGTTCTTAAATTATAAAAAAATAAATTTGTAACGTCCAACCGTCCGGCAATTAGTTTTAGTCATTTAATCATCGAGAGTTTCACAATTTGCGATATCGATTTGTAATTTTGGAAAACTAAAATGGTTGATAATTTGTTCTAAACGCGTCAATAACTGGTAAACTTACCTTACGAGAAGTGAGAAAATATATTCGAAAAACCGGGAACGAAACAATATCCCGACTACAGATACGCCGCGTGCAATAACTTTTCTCTTTTCCTAACTTTTGGTTCAGACGACGCGCCCGGTTCATCCTTAAGCCGGCTCGGGGTCGAGACACCCTGCGCACGGTGGGTTTTCCGATATTTTTGTAAAACGCAGGAATCCGAGAAGCTCCCCCCTCCCACCCCACCCCGCCGATCGTCCGCCTCGCAGGGGAATTTCGGCTTCCGCGTCGCTCCTGCAACCCCTGCAGGCGGTCCAGGCTGCCCCGTTCGCTCTTAATAAGGATCACAATCACTCGCGATCGACGTGCGCTGTGCGAGCACAATGCAGCCTCCACGAATATCCGCACCAGCTTCACGCGCATAACATAGGTATGGCTATTGTGGTTCGCCGACCACGTCGCCGTGCCTCGGATTGTCCCATGGGAACCGATCCCCGGGAGACCGGGGAACCCGGAAAACCAGCTCGTAATTAGGATCATATCGGAACGAGATCAACATGTGGGAATATTGTTAAGCGCGGGTTGAGAAGCCTCTCTGCCCTTTACGACGAATTATGCGGCATGGAAAAGTTGGTTATAACGCGTTCGTTTGAAAAATATAACTCCGGTTGAATGGGCTAGATTTGCGACGTAAAAATCTATCCTTGATATCGGAAGAAACCAGATAATTTAATTAAACGCCGTAGATTTATGTTAAGAACATTCTGTTCTTTTATCGTTTCAGAAAAATTACATTATTGATCCTGATTATTTGCTTTCTAAATAAAATTCGTGCAAATACGTTGACAATGAGATTGAATTTTTTCGCTTTTTTTGTAAATAAAGCCCGAGTTTTTTTTAATTGATTTTGCGTAATACGTTTTTGCGATCAGCAGATGAGCTGAAAAATGTTTTATTCATCTTTGGCTATTCGTAGAGAAGACATTTACGAACTGAGTAGAGTAATAATTTTTCAAAACTTTACGTATACGATACGATTTTGGGATTCTCCTAACTTATATCCGCGCACTACCGATTCTCGCAATTTTCCTGCATGTAAATTCGTAGGTTTATAAAAATTATCGCGTCGATGAGACAGCGTTCGGCAATAGGTACGACTTGATTGCACGCGTCAAGTCAGATCGTCGGAAAATATTGTCTTTCGAAACTGTTCAATCGTAGCTCCGCTCAATCGATCGCGTTGCAGATCAAACGTTCATCTCCTTTATACAAATGGCAAATTCCTCAGGAAAATATAACAAACCGCATGAAAAGTGAAGTGAAAAGTGGGGCGAGTTAGGAAAAGAGGGAAAAATCCTGGATGGCAAGTTGAGGTGAGGCCGAAGGCCTGCGGCAAGGGTGTGTCTATAGGTATAGGTAGTTAGGTAGGTAGGTAGGTGTATACATAAACGGTTCTTCAGAGCGTTCGCTGCACAGCGGCAGTCTGGCAGGCAGGCGGAGTTGTGACTTTCGACAAGGTAATTGGCCCTCTTCCCACTTTTTCCGGACGGAGGACCGTAATCCCATCAGAAGTGTCACAGCTTATTTGGCCTTGTTACGAAGATGAGAATATGGGTCAGCTTTATGGGGACGGCTACGAATATCCGCTACCTCTCTCTTTCTCTCTCTCTCTATCTCTCTCTAAATCTTTTTCTCCTTTTCTCTTTCTCTCTTCCCATAGCGACCCATGGATCCCGCAGCCTACGAGAAGAGGCGGCAGGTGTGCGCTCGCGCACAACCATTGTGCGGGGGCGGTCGTTCGTTCAAGTGCCTCTTGAGAGGGCTTTTCAAGATATAGTCCGGGTAAATCTTGGACCGAGTGTGTGTGTCTGTGTATAACGTCTCTCTGCAAGGGTATGGTATATTCCATCTCCGCACGGTGGTAATGTCCTGGTGAGAGAGTAAAGACAGAAAGAGAGAGAAAGAGGTGGAAAGAATCTTATGGTAGAAAATAAAATGAAAAACAAACCTGTAGAAATGAAGATGAAGATAAAGCAGTGGGAACTAAAGAAAAAAAAAAAAAATCGGAGAGGGTGCACGGTTTTGTTTGTCAGAGATTGTTATAAGAGAACGCAATACACGTACGATGAGCTCGCTTTAGTTATATCCTAGACTAAATTGTGTAAATTTCTTTCCCGCAATCTCACATGTATAATATGTGTCTACACTGGAGTTTTTTCGTGTGATTTTTTTCGGTGTTCGAATTTGTAACTTCACGTTCGATTTCAGCTCTGGGTTTGAGCAATTGTAAAAGCAGATGCATATTTTTCTAAATTGAATCAATATTTCAAAAATAACACTTTCTCGCAATTACTCACGTATATCGAACTGAATATTTTTACGTCAGGTCACGTTATCATTTCGCAAAATCTCTCGTTCAAGATTCTCGATGCTACTAATTTTTTCCAGAAAATTAAACACGGTTAAATAGAGCCTCGTTTTAATTTGGATACGGTTTCTTTGACCCAATCGCACTTTGAATACGTAAGTCACAAATATTTCGCTTCAAATCATCAAATTTCTATAAACCGACAGTCAAATCTAAGCTTTGTAGGCAGGAAAAGAAAACAATAATTCAATATTTGGCTGTGTATTCTCTCTCCAAAACAAAATGGCAATTTGAAAAATAAGTAAACGCTACTATTTAGGATAATGGAACAAAATCATTTACGCGTTCTATTTCTATGCAACCAACTGGTGTGTCTCACGCATTTTTCTAGGTAAAAATAACTCGTATTAGGTACACTAGGTGCTTTATATCAGTAGACATCGGAGTTTGAGTGAACCTATCGCGATTGCGAGGAAGCATGCGCGCAAATAGAGAGAGAAAACGACACGTTTGTATTCTCCTCTCCTCTCCTCTCCTCTCCTCTCCTCTCCTCTCCTCGCCCTTCGAACATGTGTATAAGCGGAGAGTGTACAATGAACAACTGATGTAATCTCCGGAAACATTTAGGGGGAATTAGGCCGACAGTTGCTGCGTACCCACAGCGCATAGCTATAGCCCTAAACCTAGAGACTCTGGGACCACTGTAGGGCCCGGATCTAAACTAAGTAAGAATATATGTACCCTGTTGTACACAGGCTACATGTGTGCGCTTTATTATTATTATACAACGTACGGATACGTTGGGCAAAACGGAGGCTGTGAAAGCAGGCCAAGGCTCTCCCTTACTTTGTCAAAATATTTATTTAGCCCAGATGACATGTTTTTTTCCCTCCCTTTTCTCATTTTTCCATACCTTTTTTCCTATTTCATTCGCACGCGCGCGGCTCGACTGCGGTGCTAGAGAAATATTTGCGCGGGAAAATGACTCGAAACGTGATAAATTTCACATCATAGAATTTTTTCTTTCTTTTTTTTTTTTTGTCTTACCAACAACTGTAATAGGTACGTAAAGTAAGACGAATTTGCAGAATAATTTTTAATTGACTCCAGCGAATTTATGCTGCTCGGCAGAAACAATAACATGTAAATTTACAGACTAGTGAAGGAAAAATTGCATTTGTTCAAACCGTGCCTGATCATTTCACAAAAATACCTGCAGCATGTTTTTCATCGTTATTCTATACGCGAAAATGAGTGCTCGTGTTTTTACTTGCTTAAACATCGATCGATGGTCAAGTTTTTAGATTGCAAGAAATAATTTAATGGCAACGATACGGAAGTCGTATGATATATTCTTATCGTCATCTTTCGCCGTGCAAGCTCTGTATAAAACTTTTTTTACGTACTCAGCCTTATAAATAGAATAATACATAATATTGGCTACATTCATGCCGACGAATAATAAGTCTGAGCTTGCAGGGCGAGTATTCGAGTAATGAAGTAACAACTGTTCGCCACAATAAGTTATTATCATTTCGTATTCCGGGAGACAAAGGGGAAAGATGGCGTCTAGCTTTTTGCCGTCACGTCGCTGCAAAGACGCCTCTCGAGTAAACTTCTTGCCACGACTTCGTAACGGTTTTTTGCACATCTCGTTCCACCCTCGCGGCCCGCCCTTATATAAGTACTATATATACCCGAATGAAAGATGGCTGCACCCCCGCCTTTCTTGCGTACATCAAACAAATGACTGACTGTTCAATGTTCGCCGACACCTTCTTGTTGCTATTATTATTATCGTAATAATAGATCTTTTCGCGTATACGCGGAATGTTTCGTCAAATTTTTACGCGATCACTCGAGCAGGACGCGAAGTCCCGAAGGTTGTATTTCGCCCTATAATCAACGGCGACAAAATCCCGTACGAGACGGGATAGCCGTGCTGCGTCGTGGCCGCAATCTAATTCCTCTTTTTACGTCGCAACCGGGGGGGGGGCCTTAAATCAGCGGTGGCGAAAGGCCCGACGAAAGGTCCTTTCCGATTCGCCTGCGTGACGCTCGAGCCCGTTAAAATGCATTAAATTGCCACTCGGCATTATTTCCGCGACGCTATTACGACGTCCACTTGTCTTCTTGTGCTAATCAGTTGCCGCGTGTTATAGGTATACGCTTTCACACCCTTGCGGCTCCTTTCTCTCATTCGCAATAAACCCTCCACCGGTCGTATCTCTCTTTTCGCGCCTGTTTCTTCTTGTATACCGACCGGAAACAGCCAGGTTCCACATTGCGGGCAGCATCCTCCCCTCTTCCCCCCCCTCCTGCTGTTTCCGAACAACGACCGCTCAGATAAATGGTCTTTGCAACATCGTACAGATACTGCGCAGACTGCAGAAATTGCACGTGAATTTTGGCTCTTGTAATATTTACGGGTAAAGTAAAGGATCAACCAACGGATCGACACGATGTGTAAATTATAACGAAAGTTTGTAAATTACGAGGAGATTTGTGAAATCGAAAACTTGAAGGAACGTTCAGGGAATTTTTTTTTAACAATTTTTTTTTGGATGTATGTAACGTAATTACGACCGAATGTTGTTGATTTTTTCAACGTTTGATACAACTTGGAAACCAGAGAGAAAAAAAAATAAAAAAAAAAAAAAAACAAACGAATAAGCGTCAGCTAAATCAGTTTTTGCGTTACCTCATCTTTTCGCGGAGTAAAAATTTCTCTACAACACGGTGAAGGGTTCGGTATTCTTGGTTGTAAGGTCCGAGTTGTCCCTCGGAAGGAAATCGACGGCCTTCTATATACGTAGGCGTAGTCCCGAGGGATCCAACTCGCCAGCGGGGTGCCGATTCTGTTTGAAGAGCTAAATTTTACAGTCGAATTGACGCGGATGCGAGTTACGGAGTCCCCCGCATCTCCGTGTCCCGAGACCGTCTTTTACCGAGGCAGGACACGTCCTCGGACACTTGGCTGGAGAACGCGAGTAAAAGAGAAAGAAAGAAAGAAAAAGGGAGAAAAGGAGATCCGGGGGTGGGCGCGTGCCGCGCGGTGGTCGAAGGCGAGGAGAGCTTCGTTAAACATGTCAGAGAGCAGGGAAGAGCGCCGAGCTAACCGAGCTCGAAAGAAGATGGCGGGCGGGGGTGAAAAAGCTCCCTCACGTCCTCCGCCCTCCGGCCTTGCGGGCTCCTCGAGTGTGCCGGGTAAAAGTTTAATTGGAGAACCGAGAGGGAGTCAGAGCTCTGAGAGAAAGCTCCTCCGGCTTGAGCTACCGGGGTAAACAGCTCATTGTCAGTGCTTCAGGGTTCTTGGCACGCGTGCAGGTGGATCAGACACTCTCTCTCACGCTCCTTTGAAGACTTCGCCACGGCACTCAGTCTGCTCTTCTTGCTGCGGGTAGCTGCTAGCTGCCGCGTGATAAATTCGCCATCACGGACAGACACACGCTTCGTTTACCTGCGCTTCAACACCGTTTCGACGACGGTCCTCTCGGTGGATACCTATTTAATTAACAATTATACGGGTACGCGAAAGATTTCGGTTGTTTGGATAAAGTTGGCTATAAAACTGGGCGCGATAAAAACACCCGTTATATGTACATGTACGCAATATCGATGGTAAGCGTAACACTGTCGAATTAACATGTTCGTCTGCGTTCGATTCGGCGAATCTTTTGCTTCTGAAACACGAAGACGTTGTTCAGAAATTATCAAACTGAATAATTCATTGTTATGAATTTTAAGCTTACAAAAGTTGGCAAAACCGTTTCGGCTTACGCGATCGCTAAGTGCGGATCACAAATATTTCGTGTTTTTTAAACTACCACGCTCATCGTCAGATTCGTAGAGTTTTTGCGAATACCGAGATTTATCAATTTGAAATTGTTTTGAGCGAGTGATCGATAAGCCGAAAGTTGAAAAAGTAAAAAACGTGAAAACTTTTGTCACGTTATTGTACACTAGCTCTAATTTATTTTTCCTAAAAAATTAGGAGTCGGATATTTTTTTTACCGCGACAGACAAAGGAAAAGAAACTGGAGGGCGTACAACGATGCGAATAATATATTTTCACCTTCCAGAGAACCGGCATAAATTAATTGAATGTAGCGCGTCCGGAGGAGAGATGGATGGGTTGGAGAATCTCGCGAGGTAGGCTGTAGAGATCAAAAGAGGTTGGCTCGCCTCCTGCTCTCGAGCTTTTACCTTTTCTCGTTCTTCTGCTCTTTTGCATGGAACGGAGGGGCGGAAGAAGATATGTTTTTGCAGCGGAGCGTGATAGGCCTGCGAATGTGTGCCTGTTGGTTATACAAATACTTTTACCTACGCGTACACCTACAAGTAAGACATGCACGATGCCTGCAGGATAGATATCGTCGGTCGGTTTTTCCCTCTACTGTGAGAAAACAGGCGCGGTACGCGACTCGACGCTTTGCCGGCACACTTTTCGCGAATATACGAGACAGAGAATTTCGACCCTCTCTGTGTATTATACTCGTACTTGTACAAGCGCCTCGCATATCCACTTGGAATTCAGAAAAGCGATCAATGCTCGGGGGCTCCTTCCTTACCCTTCCTTATTCCACCACATTCTCATCCTCCGCGTCGCTCTTCTTCGCGTCTCTGATGGCTTAGCTGACAGCCGACGTCACTCTTCTGACGAGCGTCATTTAACGCTTTGGAATAAATTATTCATCCATCCATAGTTTTGCAGTACCGGTACTTTGTCACCATCGTCCTTAATCGACCGATATGCGCGACTTCTTGCTCGGTATTACGAGATCCGGTAACAATGACGATTCCTGAGCGTATGTATCGCTTCCAACCTGCTTTTATTTATAGGTATCTGTTTCTCGATTTCAGCAGATCTGGAAAACTCCTCGGAGCCGTTAGCAAAGCCTTGGTTGACGGCATATCCCCGAACCCGAGTGTCTCTGGTTCTCTGTGCAAGCTGTGGTTGACCGCCGTCAAGATGAGTAAAGATGCGACGAGGGCTGCAGATAGGATACCCGCGGTGTGGGTGCCTCCTTGTCATCGGCTTTGTCCCGGGACTCGGCGAGGTGTGAAACTCGATCCGGTGGTTGGGCTCGAGCTCCCCGGTTGGCTCTTGGCGGGCCGGCTGAGCGCCAACTCGAAGGATTCGTGGCGGAGTTAACTCGAGCGCAAACACCGAGACCGAGCCATTAGGCATTCGTTGCCCTCTGATTGGCTCGCCCGCTTCTTCTCTTCTCTTCTCTTCTCTTCTCTTCTTCATTCTCCACCGTGGAGGAGAGTTCCAAACGCCAACAGGTTGAGCCCGTCACGACTTTCGGGTACTCGAGTGCACGCACCGAGGATGCTTCGAACATCGAAAAGTTCTCCAGCTTTGGTAATTATTCGACAACCACTGTAGGTATCGTATTTTTTGTGATATTATTGTTCCTGGGCTGCTCGATACTTTTCTACGACTCGAAACTTTTTCCTCAATTTAAACACACGCAGGACATTCATATAGATCTCGAGCTTGACGTGTACGACCGGATCGCAGTGAGTCTACTTTACGACCATGTTCGAATTCATTGAATTCCGTGGTATCTAGAAAAGGCGGTGACCAAGGACCTCAGCACGAAGAACGTCGAGACAGAGAGGGTCGTTTGTCCGAGTGATTGATCAAATGGCCGAGAGTCGAGCATTGTCAGGTAAATTTTTAGGGTTCAGTAAACGTCAACAATAACCTTTGCGGATGATTTCAGGACTGGCGAACCATGAGCGGTGAACTCAGGGGTCTCGGAGGCTTTCTTAGCAAGGTCCTCCAGGATGTCTGAACCCGGTACCCGTGGTCCCGTCTCGACGACGAGTTCCTCGAAGACTCTCTCCGTCACCGTGTGAGAGAAACGCGGAAATCAATACCAAGTTGACCGGGGGTGCGGGCGGGCTGCCGGTCGTCTTCTTAACGTGGCGGTGCGGAGGAGCCGAGAGGAAGGAAGGAAGGAAGGAAGGAAGGATGAAACGGCGGAGGGGAGGATGGGGGGACGTTTTAGAGGAGAGCTGCCAGACGCGGAGAGTCACCCTCCGATGGTACACGGGGCGTCCCCGAAACACCCCCGAGTCTCGAGTCACCCTGGAAGTCGCCGCTAAGAGGAAGAGACGACTCTCCTCTCCTCTCCATTCAGGGCTAATGGGGTTAAACGCCCCGTTCGCTCCGCAGCGTGCCGCTTCGATACTTTGAATCGCGTTTTGCCCGCTGAGGATATTCGACTTTTGTAACGCGGATTCGAGGAACGACGGAACCCTTCGAGTTAACGTTCTTTCCGTTAATTGTGTAACGCATTGCAGCGGACCTAAACGGCGACTGGACTTCCACTCGATGGGCCGAAAGGCTGCTGGCGTAGATTTATATTCCCTTTGGTGGGAAGGGGCGGTCGAACCGGCCGACGGCAATCCCTAGGAAAACAAATAACCGCTCGAGTTATACTTTTTCTCTCCCTCGGTCCTCCGCGCAATCTTCTTATTCGATCCGACGGCGTTCCTTTGCAGGTCGGCTTCTTCGTCCCTCTGCAGATACCTTATATATAGATGGTACGGTATACCGTACGATGTCGTATATCATTTTCCAATCTGACGTTCGATTACGACGATGGTTCGAACGTTCCCCCTTCATCCACATATACAACTCACGCCGATTATGATAAAACCCGTATGGACAGGGTGCAGGACAAACTGTCAACGGTATATAATACGAGGTACATGCGCCGCGACTAAAACATCTGTCCGCGACTTACTTTCGTCGTAAAACCGAAACGCTAATCTTGACGGTGTTTGTACGGTTATTGCCGATAAATTATCGTCAGCCGACTGGCAAAAATCGCTCTTGCTATCTCTGACGTTTCGTTTTTCCTCTGCGTCACTCTCGATTTGACGCGTTATTTTTCATGGGAGGGAAAGAAAAATTCAGAATACGTTTGAGGTCCGTCGAAACGCAATTCTTCTTACCTTTGTGAGCCATGTCGTCAGCTGTCACCGAGGCTAGGAGGCCGGTGGCGCCCGGCCATGGAGCGACCGCAGCCCCCAGCTGCTGGGAAGGCAGAATCTTCGGGCCTTTCGAAGCCTCCGGGTCTCTGTCAACAGAAATTAAACCGATCTTGAGTCAAGTGGCAAGAAACAAGGGAGACGCAGACGACGGTATTGAATTACCTCGGCTTGAACGTTCCGAGTACAATTTACTCTGCCCTTTTTGTATCCTTCTGTCTTATCGTACTCTCGATTCGATTAAAATTCACCTGAACGGATTGAAAATTTCTTTTTCGACGGGAATAATTTTGCTCATCGTTTTGCACTGTGATTTCTGCTCGTTCAGGATTACAAGAAATTTGAACTTTCGAAACGCATGTGTGTAGGAAGCATGAAGACGTTTTGCTTCAATTTACGAGTACGTATGTACAAACAAATCAGTCGACCAGTCGTCGTACTCTGGCTGTTCTACTTGTTAGCTCGATACAAACGTTCGAACTCGGTATGCGGTGAGCTTGTTCCAGCTGTCGAGATGCAGGTATATCGTTGTCGTTATTATACACGCGTTCGCGAGGTGCAACATCCGACCGCTATTTTAATTAGTAAAGCATTCGCGTGCGTATATATGTGTGTGTCTGTGTGTGTGTTCGGTCCTGTTTACCCAACTCCGCCTGATTGTGCAATTGTACAATTGTACAATTGGGTAACGAGGTGTATCATGTGTGCGTTCATCCCGCAACGCCTTCGCGTTTCCATTACTCACCGACACACGATCGACGATCCGAAACTGTACGCGCGTGTATATATATATACAGATACATATATCCTTGATACCTAAACGCGTCACAATTGTCACAGTTGGCCCAGCTGGTGGACCTTAACACTCTATCGACGACTACGCTTATACCAGATACGTTTACTCGCTATTTTAATGCTTCGGTGAACTCGTCGGGATCAGAGTAAAGAATCGTCAAATGATTTTACGAAAAGTAGCGAGCTTAGACAACAGTAATCGAAATATCGTTTCAACTTCTCACAGTTGATCGAGATCGATTTCGCTTTTCAATACCGAATAGCAAAAAATGCAATCGTCAGTAAGCTTGGAGAGAACGAGGTGAATCACTCTCACCCTCTTATCGACATTCTACTTTCCTTCGATATTACTACTTTTTCGAGACGTGCTTGCAGGTGTTACACGGATACCGGGCTTCCGCATTTAGTTTACTCCGAGTTCGTCGGTGATGCAGGATCACGGGCGAGGGAGGATGGGAGGACTGTATACCTGCCACCGTCATCGGGGCACTAATTATCGCACTTTGCCAACGGCACTTTGAGAGGCTGCATACGTGCACGAGGACGTCGAGTCGTCGTGCCGTGCGTGAAGCAGGCTGTAGCAGCACCACCGGGACGTTTATAGATTTCCCGAGCTTTACTCTGCACCTCTGTGCACAAACACACACACACACACTCACATTCATGCGGTGCATAGCTATAGCTCACCACTGCATCTTCTGCACTGGGAGTGCACCGCTGCAACGCGGAGAGCGATAATTGCAACACTCGACTTTCTCGATATACGTATTATACGTACGTACATGTTGCGGGTTGCAAGGTACACCTTTTTACCAGTCATACATACCTACCCTTATACCAACGTTTGCGAGTACTCGAAACATGGAATTGAACATGGAATTGAACCCGGTGGAAATTGGTCTCTCAGCGACGGCTGTAGGCTCCGTTAATTTTTTTCGTATTAAACGTTCAAATTCTCTGTACAAATCTAACGATCCTGCAGTTTTTGGGTGTATAATAATTTAGCGAGATTGAGCGTAATTATGTATGCGATGATTGATTATTCAGGGAGGAAAATTGTGACACGTGTAATGCCGCTGTCTGCGGATCGGTTGCTGCGACGAAGAAGCCCTGAAGCGTACGGCTCGATACCTGCAGCTACTCTTCGTCTTACAACCCTTTCGACGACGAATCTGGACGACTGCACTCGATCGGGCCGGGCACGACGGACGGATTATCGGATGCCCTGCAAGACTCGTTTCCCGCACTATTTCCGGTCCGTTTACGGACATCATCAGCTTGTGTATACACCGAGTACTCGAGAGCCACGGATTTCCGTACGATACGTGGGTGATTGCTGGAATTAATAAGCTGCTGCACAAGACATGGACGAATCTAGAAGGTGAATCTTATTTTCAACTGCAATACACGCATATTTTTTGCATGACATGGGTAGATATTTTTTCAGTAACAGTTCGGAGCATGGGTATATTTTAATTGGAGATTTTCATGTCAAATCTAACGTTATTTTATTTAATTCTATGTAAATAATATATTATTATTGTTATTGTTATTATTATTACCTCCGTATTTAAAAGAAAATTAACAATTTACGTAGGAATAACAAGTGCATAATTACGTGTGTATTTTGCACCGAATTTACGATACATTGATTCGACGCTTGAACGAATACTTATGAATGTGAACATTTGAAGCTTGTAAAATAATCAGATTTCTCCTCATGCCTGCAAGTATAATTACAGTTTACACAGTCGGGGTATTAAGCGCGCAAATTTATCTTGTTGCGAAACGTGTCTGCATATAAGCGGATTTTAAAACATTGCGGGGGGGGGGGAATAAATAGATATATAAGGATAAACGCGACTGACAACAAGTAACAAAGATCATAATTAACGTCATAGAAGCGCAAAATTGTATGAGAAAAAAAAACCTAATTAACAAAAAAAAAAAAGATAAGAATATAACTGAATGACACCTGAGGCTGTAAGCGCGTTGCGTGCTTCAATGACAACCTCCCCTACCAATGCTAATGATTATACATGCTAATTGTATCCTCTATCCTTGAGAGTATGAACCAAACCCGACGAGAGTTCTTGCGTAGTTTACTGTCAATTAATATTGTATCAGCTTGCACGTACGCGGGCTTATACGAAGAATGTAAAAAGCTGGCGTCGTTCTGCCTTTTTACCGTAGGGTGGAGCGTTGGCGGAAAAACTTGCATAATACCGTTCGCGTATCTGACAACTTGTACCGCGTGTCGTCGGTTTTTTTTTTTTTTTATAAGCAGTGTGAATTACGTTGTGACGCAGGGCTTGGAATAAAACTCATTATACGTGTAATACCTTATACCGTGTTATTTGTACGTTAACGCGTTTAACATGTATGACGATACGACACGTTTAGGCATATATATGTGTATGTATATACATATACGTACACAATTTAATTTCCTCTATCTCGATATTCGTTTCTATATAATGCAGGCGGGAATAAACGCTGTAGGGGTAATTCTTCGCAGCTCGTTCGTTACTTTTCAGGACGCGTGTATGTATGCTTATACGTATATTCCACGCCAACTAACGGTGAGTCATTCGGTAGATTTAAATCTCGTCGTCACGGTCCTGATTAAATAAAAGCTCTCGAGATCTCGGGCTCTTCGCAAAAAGTCCGCGTCCGTCCGCCTCCCCCTCCCCCATTATTCCCTTCGCACACTGCAATCCGGTCTTAAGGATAATTCGAAGTACAAAAAGCTCGGCTGCCTCCGGAGGCGTTAAGCCGTTAAGCGCAATTATAGAAAAGCTTTGTATATCACGGTCTCGTCGACGTTCGATGCTCACTTCTGTTCGTTCGCTCGCTCGCTCGCTCGCTTGTTTGTTTGTTTGTTTGTTTGTTCGTTTGTTCGTTTGTTCATTCCGAAACACAGAATAAGAATAAGCAGAAAAATAATAATCGTAATTTTTGCACGGCGAAGAGAGTAAAAATGAAAAAAAAAATAAAATAAAGAAATAAAAAACAGGTCCTCAGAACGGATCAAGAACCGTGAACAAAATCTAGAATATAATTTTCGGCTCGCGCCTCGCATATTGTACACTTAGCTCAAGGACCTTGTCGCCATTGTTCGTCAGCGGCGGGAATGCACATTCAGACTCTCTTGACGATCATTCAGGCCGATTTCACGCGGCACCTTTTGCCTCGACGTCGCTGCAGGTGTCTGCCGAAATAACTCACGCGATCACGCATTTATAAATAAGCGAATACACGCAGCTTTTATACCCTCAACAATGTTCGTACGGACGTATTCGGCTGTCCCGGAGTCGTTAGTGCCGCGTATTGTTGACGTTATTGACTAGACTTTGCTGAAAACGAAATATGTATAATGTACCCGACGGCACAATGAGCTGATTGCGGGGATTCGGAATAATCGGCGGATTGTATATTAACGTGCGGACTTTTACGCGTTATTAACTTACGGCGATGAACCCTCGTTGATATTTTTTCCGATTCTTCCCCGTTAGCGTCGCTCGTTGATCCGATACGCTCCCAGCTCTCTTTCCTTTCTCTCCGCGTGTCTCCGATATCTCTTTCCCTTTCCTTTTCCTCTTTTCTCTCTTTCCCTTCTCTCTCACTCTCTCTCTCTCTCAACGGAGGCGGAGAAGGTCGCCTCCTTTTGTGTTGCAAATCGTTTCTCGCCCACAATAGATATCTCTGCGGCACCACCCTTCACCCCGAAACTCGGAATCACGTCCCATGCGTCGGCTGATTGTACGCGCGTCAAATCTGTTTACGGCTCGATTGGCCTCTTCTCCCTGATTCCGAACCCCCCTACCGATCCTCTCACGTACTCAGCGAGCCGATTTATCTCTGTATTCGCGAGTAAAAATGAAAAAGCTCGTTTCGGCTACAGACTTGCAGAGATAAACAGACGCGTGCTTGGACCCTCGCGCGCTTCTTCACTCGCACACTCGATGGGCCTCGCCGTCTGATCACATACCGTCTGACTCTCCTTGCCACGTTAGCTGATTCACTCCGCTTCGCGTCGCGAGTTCACGCCAAGTTGCGTAATTCGTTTTCACTACTTTAGGGGTGATTTATCTTTTTTTACCCGTACTGCAAAAACATATTTAACGGAGCCGTGTTGGATTAAAAATTGATTGTGGAAAAATTAACGGATGTAATATAATAGGTGCCTATTTGTGACAGGTGCAGAATTAGTAATGCGTATGTATAATCGATTCTAAACTCCGTCACGTGGATATATTTTCTCGTATTTCGGGGGTGCATTGAGAATGAGTTAAGCGACGGACTGACCAATTTTAGTCTGGGCACATACTTTGAGGCGTAATTTTTAATTAACCCGTAATAGGTACGTACCAATTTACTTCTCCCGTCGGACGGCGATTAACTCCTTGTTCCACTGCTTTCGAACACCACTGCGGTTATGTACGTGTGTAATATTAGTTACGAAGGGCTTGTACGACGACTTCGTGCTGCGTGAAATTTAATTTCTTTTGCTCGTAATTTAGTTGTAATTTTTTTTTTTTTCTTCTTCTTGATTTCTTTTCCTTTTACACTTATTTTGATGAACAATTTTTCATCCCGTGAATATGATACATATTATGTGTACAATTCGGTGCATAAGTCCATGGTTTGTTTACCAGTTTAACGCGAAAGACGAGATTCACTTTTGAGAGATAAATGATTATTGTCACTGCAGGGAAACTTGCGTACATGTATGCGTTTACATGTCGCGCAGGTTCACTGTGTTGGTACAAAAACGAACTTGAATAATCTAAAGAATAAGTCTGTTTTTTCTTCTTCTTATTCTTCTTCTTATTTATCTATTTACTTTTCACTGACGCGAAGAAAAACATTTGACGATAGAGCAAAAATTTTTTCATTACGATCACTGTACGTAAGGTATGACTAAATCACATCAGCTGCAGTCGGCGAGTTACAACAATTTCTCATGTTCGTTATAGAATTTGAATTATAAAAAAAAAAAAAAAAAATTTACACCGCGCTTGTATGTATAATATGTTACATATATATAAATATATGTATATATATATATATATATATATTTTATAACAAATACCGACACTCGTCTAGGTTGATTTTTTTACGTATACTTTGTGAGCAAATTTACGCATACGTGTATAATATATAATAAAGTGTGCGATTCATACGGTAGTTTCGGAAATCATCGAGGCACGTTCGGTATAATCAAATCGTCAAATGCGTACATACATAACATAACCTACACGTGCACATTTTGTGAACCATGCGCTGCACGATATACAAATAATACACATACGGTATCGACGTATAATACTTTTCAACCGCAGCCTGCATACGTGTAATACATGCACACAGGGAATTACATACAGAAACAGTAAATACCGCACAACGAACGCAACGTAACGAATCGGTTAATTAATTTATAATAAAACTGAAACGGTGACTTTTGTTTTTATACTTTTTAGCGGGGATTAAAAAACGGGCGGCCGAGACGGAGCGATTTAAACGCAACGTACCGCGTGCGCTCGCGGCGTGAGTGGATGTGACGCGGTTCGCAATGTTCTAGTCCGGCTCGCCGCTCTTTCCACGTTATAGGTAGGTGCTCGGTCTTTGGGCGCGCGCGATGTTCTTTGGGGTTTGAGAGCTCGCGAAAGCTTTCGAGTTTTACGCCGGTGCCGGGGGGCTGGGGCTGGGGCTCGCTTTCGTCGAGGAGGTGGGACGTCGGCGGTCGTCGGGGCGGCGAAGGGTGGGGAGGAGGGGAGAGGGCGTTGGGGGGAGTCGGCGTCGCTCGCACCTCCGAGGCCTCCGCCGCTCTATCTGCGAGCGCAGAGCGCAGCAAGCGCTCGGCTCCTTGTCCCTCGAAACGTACAGCCGCGCGCTCAGACTGACTCGACGTCCTGCGGGGCGCGGAAAGGGGCTGCGGGCCACCCTCTTTCGGAACGAAGGGATGGGGCGACGCTCCCTCGACCAATCGCAGCGCCGGCTTCAACCCCTGCCACCGATCGCGAGGATCCCTTGCAGGGATGCCTAACCCCTCTCACGTGACATCATCGATTCTGAATGGTGGAAATGCTCAGCGATGCGGAATACCCACCGGCTGCGGAGGGGGCACCGACGCTCCCCAACTTTGTCCGTACTTACGCGTATATGTGTGTACGTTCATGTATGCGTATATATACGTACGAATATGACTGCGCGCGCGCGTGCCTGTGTGCGTACGTATACGTATATATGGTGCAGCTCGATCAGGGGTGCAAGGCGCATGCGCTCGTTTATGTATTACAACGCGTAAGAAATTATTCCTCGCAAGCATCGTCGAATTGCCCGATGTTTAACGTATCTGAACATGTGTATGATTGTGTAGATTATTATCGTACGGTTACTGAAACGCGATGTGTAAAGAATCGATTTACATTTACATCGATCGTTGAAACTCACGGATCATCATTTGCTTTGCGTAAAACAGTACCTAACGTTACCAGATCATTTCAACGTGTAAGTATAATGACAACACGCGTTGCAACGTTATATCCGTATTGTTATCGAAAACTAGACGCAATTCAAAGTTTTGACATAATAAAAAATATACCCACCGAGTTCAGGGGGATGCGAATCGTCCGCAGTTATATTATACGAGGAGTTTTCGAAGTTTCCCGCAGAAACGGGGACGAGCAGAAGCTGTGCACGGGTTTCTTACGCCGGACTAGAAGATATATTAAAATATAATTGGCATTTTCCCCCCCAGGAGGTCGCCGCGCCTCCCGCGAGTGCAAAATGTGTTTCGTGGGAGGGGGTGCCGGGAGTCGAGTCGACGAGGGGTGGCTGGCAGTTCGCGTTATGAACGCTAGAGTGCGCTGGGGGTGAGTCACTCGCTCGCGGCTCGTTCGACGCGGAGCTTCGGAGGGTGGCTCGAGCTCGGCGCTGCTCGCCTGCAACCCCTCGCTTCGAGCTCGTCGCCCTTTCTCCGTTTTTGCCTCGGCTCCTCTCTTCTATCATCCCTTTCTACGTATCCCCGTGTATCCCTGCACTCATCCCTTACGCTTCGCTTCGGAGGTACCGCGTCGAGCCGGTTCGACACCGTCGAGTTGTTCCGACGGTGATGGTATTGTACAGGGGCTAGATATACTTACCAGGAATACAACGAAACGGGCATATTTGATCGATTTTAAAAATCAACAACGTCTGCGGAAATGACGGTATACATGTCATAGATGCGAGCGTATGTCTATGATTATATCGCGCAATTGACACCCAGATGTTTGCCCAAGACCTTGCGCGTTCATCGGTAAAGTTTTTTATTTTTCATTTTTCTTCTCCTCTTCCCACTTAATTCTTACTCTTGTTCTCTTTTTCTCTCGTCCGTGTGTTTTTTTCATCGGCTCAAGTTGGCTCTGTGTGTAACTTTGGTTTACACAATCGACGTTAAGTCAAGCTTGTTCACTTGGATTTACATTGTACACATCGCTGTAACCCGTCGAGCGTGGTATTCACACGTAGGTATAGGTTTCGCTTGGAAATTTTGGTAAATTACTCCTGCACGGTCACACTTGTTCACGTGTCTAATCGTTATCCTCCCCGCGATGTATAATCGCGCTTAAAAGGGCTATATTTAACACGCGACGTAGCGCCGGGTGGGATTTGGCCAATGATCTCTTCGTACGCGTCGCAAACTATTTTACATGTATCCTATACTCGGTACGTAATGTACTGCAGCGGCTGAAGTATAAACCGTGTAAACCCGGCTTTAGGAAATCCAGGGGGTGGAAGTAACGCGATTCGATTTTGCGTTAGCTCAGCTACGCGTGAATCAGCCAAGGTCAAGTTGTTCTCCTCCCCTCGTCTTGTATCACTATATATATATATATATATATATAATCTTTGAAGATAGATAAACGCCCAGGGTTCGATGTACCTGAAGAATACCCATCGTCGCTGCGTCTTCTTATTCCACGTTTCACTAACTTGTAATACACGAACACCTCACCCACCCCTGATCTCGCGTAAATGTTAGCTACCAACTTTTCTACCTAATAATCCTCGCTGACATTTGTATATAACTTACGTCTGATACGTGGATTTGATGCCTAGTCAATATCAGTGTATCCAAATTTTTCTTATCTTATTAATAATTATTCATGCCTGATAGGTGCAAATAATATAACCTCCAGGGTTGTTATTTTTTTCATTTTCACGGAGTCGTTGACTGTAAATGTAAACCGTTGTAATATTTTGCAGTACGCTTCGCTTGTACATAACAAATACGTCGAACGTTTAGTATGATAAAACATTTCGTGCACGGATACCTTGAAGGTGGCCACTTGAGCACACAACGTGTTCACACAAGACCGTGTTAAACTCCGGTCAAATACCAACTTTACACCTATAAAGGTACACCTATAAAGGTTTGACGCACATGCTTTTGTGGATTCAGCTCGGTCAGGAATGACAACTCCTTGACAAGTCGACGACAACTATCGTGTCGCCTCTCGTAATATTCGACGGCTGATTTCTGTTTTCAGGTTTTACTTGAATTGTAACGTACAAGAGTTGGAGAAAATTAGAGATTAATTTTTTCATTCAATTTTTTCTCATCTCGAAATATATTTTTGCGACACAAAGTAAGCAAATTAAGCTGGGTTAGCACGCGAAATGTTCGGGAACGGAAGTCAGGTGAAATCGTATAATTAGACGATTGGGCGCCACTGGAGTCTTTATTGTTTTTATTTTTACAGTTGTCCTGACAATGTTACCGAATATATAAAACTACATACGAGTACATATACTCAATAGTCAATGCGGCTTATCGGGAGCAAATATTGTCAGGAATTTTGTAACGATGTATCGTCCAAATATAGACCGAATTCTACCGTTTTCACGTACTTCTCAGCATACTGTATTACATGCCTATTCCTTATGCCTCCGCGTTCGTGTAAGGGGAACACTTTGTCAAGACGGTGAAAAACACCTGCGCGTTAATACTCACGTGTGGAGAATCGGCGGAATTTGTTGAGTGGAAAATTTTACCAAGCGTACATATAATTATTTACGTGTAAAAATATTGGCGTAGTCGGACGTTGCGAACATCAGTATCTCATTGGGATCAATTCAGTCCACAGACTCTGAACCCTAGACCTTGCCTGATAAAATTTTCAAATAAGAATATCACATGTTCGATGTTCTACTGTACGTACTTCTGCACTTGAGGCTGACGAAGGTTAAATAAAAATGGTTAAATAAAAATGTGACCAAAGAACGTAGACGAAGAGCATGTCACGGAGGGATAAAACGTATCTGATGCATGGGATGACGGTGTAACCAGTATCACCATCAACTTCATGAAAAAAGGGGGGAGGGGGACGCGGAGGAACACGGATGAGCATGGTAATCGGCGCGACCACCTTGCCATCCCGTAGTTGAAGGTACAAAACCGCGTCGTATGTATACAATCCATTTCCTCTCTGCCCGTTAGCCCGTTAGCGCGTGGTGTAATTTTTACGTCGATTACCCCCCTCCCCGTCACCCTTTTCCCCTCCATATCTCTTCGAGTCTCCCCACCACCACCGCCACGGGAATAGTCGCCGCCTCTCACGCGATCGCCAATTTGACTTTTCCTCAAGCGAGCAGCTGAGTACGCGACACTTGACGCGAATGAAAATTATCTGTCTGGTAGTTTCGGCCAGTCTTATGCAGGTAACGATAAACTTAACATCGACTCTGAGAATACCGATAATCCACCGAAAGAACAGCTCGAATATTCCAAGTTTGTTTGACACGTGGTCGTGGCTTCTCGATACCGTTTTTGGTACGTGTCGTACATGGTATTGTATGTGGCAGGCATATGCACGTAGGTACGTTGTACGTACGTACCACCTCTACCACGTTAAATGTCATGCAGAGCTTTTTGCGCCACGTGAACCATGCTGGGCGGCGACTCGGAGGCCACGCCTAACCCCGGCACACCCATTCGCCCCCCTCCGTTTCCCCTATTTAACCCCCACCCACGGCTCCGGCATTGTACCTTTGGTGAAGGGGTGACGTCACGAGAAAACCACCACCGATCACCCGGCATGCAACAGGCGTCTCCCTCGAGGAATTATATACTTCGCGCCAACTATTTTTTCGATGGAATGCAACCGGTCCGGGGTTTTCCTAACTGGACAACTGAACGTACAGAAATCTTTCTCCAGTTCCGAGCGCGTGCTACGAATGATCAAGGATCCATGATCTATCGAACTGTGCAAACTACAGATATTTCGATGGCGATTGTCAAACAGATTCTTTTAAACTTTTGGCAGCAGCATCACGCGAGATGTGTGCGAGTGATTTCGAATGATCGAGTTACTCGAATTTTGGCCGAATGATATCCGATGCCGGCCTGCGAATGAACCGTTGACGTATATATAACGGTATATATTTTGGGATGACCTGTGGCGAAGTAGTCATGTCGAAACAGAGACTGCGGAGAGGAAATCCCGGAGGCAGAACTCCCCGCAGATAGAGGGAAATTCATGCTTTGATGACGTGGCGGTGGTGGTTACTGGTTATAACAGTTCGCCGTCCACCGGACCCGGTGATCAAAGTTGGCAGTAATGGACCGTGAGAGAGGATACGCGCTCGAGGATACGAATATAACCTACCTGTTCGTCGCCCGGTTCAACCCTACAGCGTTTCGGGTCTCTGCCCGACAACATTGCCGCGTGTACGAGACTCGGAAGAGCGGGATTCTACTTTTTCACGATTATACAATTCATCGCAATTTTCGCACAAATTGATGCAGCCTTTCCTGACTTCGATCGTTACAACTTAGGCAGAAGATTAATGCTAAAGTCACCGGATCTCATCGACTCGGACCTTTTTAACGGGGGTGGGGATTCTGCTTCACCAATCGATAAATCTGCAAAAAAAAATTGTAATCAAAATTTGTTGTAAGTAATGTACAGGGCGTTATACGAGACGATCGGCTACGATCTTAAGAGTCAGTGATCTCTGGATCTTTCCGTTGCGGCCAAAAATCTGCTGATCTTGATCGTAATTCCGGGGGGAAAAAAAAAAATCTCTGCAATTTCTCCGCAAATAATACCAGCAACGTGACTGTAACAAATCTTTATAATTTACCTCTCAACCAGTGAAAATGCTGCCCTGTTCGTAGATTGTCGTATAACGTAGGATGTATATATATATATATATGTATATATATATATATATATATCTACAGGCGTCGTCGGTAGGCAGCGTTGATGCATACTACTAGTTAACAGAGGGGTGCGAGGAGGGCGGGGGTGGAAGGCGTGCTGACGTAGGAAGCGCTGACGCGCCATGTAGTATAAGGTCGTAAATTATTACCGCGTCCAGCATCAGCTATACACTATCGCGGTGTAGGCGTTGAAAATTTCGTGCCATTAGATACGAGTGACTCTGATGGTGTTTATGGGGCGGGCAAGAGTGCTGCCATAGAAGTCCGGCGATGGCCGTTAGCGGACGCCGAGCCGCGTTGACGTCTATCTACGGATTCGGCAATTAATTTATCCGTAATTAAACGGATTTACACGCGAGCTGGCCGAGCGGAGTTTCTCGTTCGCGAATAATCTGCAAATGCTGAGATTGTGTGCGTTGCAGCCATTGGTGAGGGAGAAAAAGCATAAAAACAAAAAGAAACAAATGGAAACGGAATTGTAAGAGAGAACACAGAGAATCAAAACCACGCACATGGACATTCGAGCATTGGTTGCATCCCATTGAAATTTTGCATGTTCACCGGCGTCCCTTTCCTTTCACAAGTTCCGCGTGTCCTTTCAGCCTCGACCGGGGGTGGAAAAGTGTAATAAAGCTAGTTCTACGCACCGAACAGTCGAGTCGCAGTCCACGCGTCCAATGCACAAAGCCTTGCGACCTTTCGCGCAGGGGATGCTTCGACAGGAACATCGGGGTCAGGCGGGTCAAGTGTGGCCCACTAATCGTCCGATGAAAATATGCAAGCTCGCCTCTTTGGTGATCGGATATTCGCCATATGTGCCGCTAAAGAACTCGCAGTGCCAGGCGACGATGCATCTCTGGCACGCTAAATTCCTGCTTCGGGGGTCAAACGCGTGATTAATGGCACCCTGTGTGATCCGCTCCGGTGATCAGTCGCTTCGTCAATGAACCGACCGTTGTACAAATTTCGTTACACGGACGCCGGCTTGCTGGATCCGTAAAAATCCTCGATCGTAGAATCACAGGGAAACGAGCTACGGGGACAAGCGCGAAGAGTCCAGCACTTGAGATCTAGGTTTTATTCCGGGAGAGAAATGAGCCGATCCGATTGTCATCGTGGTTGTGATCGTTGTTTATTGGCAGGATTGTTGCGGCTGTATTATACGCGGTTGCGTGGACTGAGCGCATCGACGCATATCATCGAGTGCTTTGAAGTGTCGCCTCACCTGTGGCTCGACACCTCAGTCATCGATTCTTGTCACGAGTTTTCCTCCGTTCACCCAGGGAGTGTTCATCTGGAGAAGAGATACCGCGAAGCTGTATAACGAATGTGAATCGGATGCTGGTTGGTAGGATACTTAATCCGTTCACACGGGGAAAAACCACTGGCAGAAGGGAGTCGAGGGGCAGGAAAGTGTAAGGACCCAATTCAGTAACGCGATTTTGTGCGGAGGTGGATCGTACGCATTCAAAGACTCGCATCCATCCATCCATCCGTCCACTCGCTCGCTCGCTCGCATTCTCGCTTGACGGATTCCCCGCCGTTGCTGTCCCTCCGCTGTCACGGCTGAAAGAGCTTCAAAGGCACAGCGGTCGAACGTGTCTATAATAACGCTGCGGCTTACGCCTCACGATCAAGACCACGAGCAAGACCGCGGGATGCAGTCACACGACCGCAAGGACCTCGATCCGTCCTAACCTGCACCGTGCACTCATCCTCCGGACGAGTTTATAATCCTTGGGATCTCACGTGCACGGCCACTCCATTTTTTCTTTCTTTTTTTTTTTTCTACCCCCATACGATCCCATTGCGAAGGGATACAGGGATTTCCCCGTCTTACGTGCGGGGGTGAAAACCAAGAGAGAGTGAGAGAGAGACCCTTGCGTTGGTATTTACACTCGAGGCTCAACCGACTCTTCCATTGAAATGTTATCCGGCTTTTTTCGTGCGATGGAAGAGGAATGATTTTTTTTCTTATTGTCATTGTTGTGAAACTCTCAATTTAGGATTAGGAATATAATCTCACCGCGAAAGGATCCGCGATTCATTCAAATACTCGACTCGTACTTCCCTTGGACGAAATTCCTTGTACTTATCCTTCGCGAGTATAATCTCTCGTGGCCTGTACTTACTGTGGAAAAAGTACATGACCAACAGCCGCGTACGCCACATGTGCAGAGTTTCAAGATAACGATGAATTTTTTTTTTTCTCGAAAACTCCTGGCACCCGGATTCCCAATCAATTCCCATGACGCTGCGCCGAACTAAGCGCGTCTCGAAGACACTCCGGGACTTCAGGGTGGTCCATTTCCCAGCTGTACGTCAGCTGTCATGGACTGGGTAAAACGACGCTCCGATGTCCTGCGAATAAGCGGTCATTCTATCCTTGACTGGTTTATTACACGCCTTGTACAAGCGGACAGGTTCCACACACGGAGTACCGTGGGTCAGGTATATGCTTACATGTTACACTGACTGCCGTCTGACTCGTATCCGTATCACGAACTCTCTCTAGTTCGCCGTTCGGTATATGTGTGAGAATTTGAAAAAGTATACCACGAGCGACGGACAGGTGCTCGGGGCGAGCCTAGGACACTGTGTACCAAGTTACATTTTTACCCGTCGTACACCTACACATCCTTCCATTCGCTTTCCGGGACGTCGAATACTCGGCTAGAGTTACGCTACACTTGGGTGGTGACAACTATTCGGAACCGTTGAGACGATCGCGGTATTCGCTAGCGCAATCGACATCGATTCATCGGGTCAAGGTAGCTTTCACCAAATGCTCTCTTTAACTTTATAAATCGGATCAATTGCCGTTGGAACGAGGTTTGTCATGTCTGAAACAACCTACGGAGGTTTCCGATATCCAATGGTGAAAGTTTCCACTTTAGAGATAAGTTTTAAGCGATCGAGCGAAGATTGTATAAAATGGAATACTCGAGAAACCGTCGAGATTCGACATTCCACTTCACCCAAATCAATCGCAGTCGGAATACTTCATCATGCGTATTTGAAACTGGAACGGTAGGATCGACCATCGGATAAGTCGAACTAATTCTTCTTCCGCACGAATCTGTACAACTTCGCCGTCAAACGGAACCAAAGAAGGATCGTAGGTGACTGATCCGTAGCGATCAGGAAAAGCGCAGAAGCTGTTGACGTGGAATTTTTCGTGGTTCGTTTGAGTTCGGGGTGGGTTATTATAGGAGCGAGTGATCGGCATGATCACCAGGTGATCGATGGTCAGCTGTGACCCATGAGTCAGCGTTTGTAGACCCTTCCAAAGAACACACGTACCTACACCCACTTATACCACCTACTCCTGATCCGCAGCAAGAGAACGTGTAATTGGCACGCGTCCTTTCATAGGTGTGCATGGCTGCGGTGGCGAATGGTTTACACGCGCAGACCCATATATAAGTGTCGGTGAGTTGTTGATTGGGTCTGCGGAGTGCGAGCGGACCCCGAATTTGTTTCAACCCTTCGAGGGAGCACGCGCTTGTTTTTGAACAAACAGACAGTTTCGCCCTCGCACTCGTGACTTAGCGAACGGTTCGAAATACCCCGAAACGGTTGTCATCGGGCCGCGACGAATGGCCGGCGTAGCGACGTCTTCATCGCTTTGGCGAAACGGCCTGGAACAGGGTTGGACACGGTCACGCCCTCCCCCACCCTGCATAGGGCCCAAACTTTTGTCGTTCGTTGTCAGATTTATAGTTCCAGCATAAATGCAACGCAGCTACTCATTTTTCACGCTCGATTCAAGGCGCTCAACCGACGTAACGCACCGTGCATATTACTTTATATCTATATCCTTGGTTACACCAACGACACTTAACACAGCCCTCCGGTTTGCCCGCCATTACAGCGTTCTCCCCGTTACACGCAAACGATTAGCATATCTACCAGCGTTATTCTCTTCCCTTCGTGACTTCATCGACCACGCGTCGTTTGACAAACATTCGATTGCCGATATAATTTGCCAGTTGAAAATCAGAGGGCATAAGTTCTCTATTTAGCATTACTTTGACTAAAATTTGAAAGTGTTTTGCGAAATTCAACAATTGTGCACGGTCTTCGGTACCTGTAATAAAAAGTGCTGGCAATGGCAGTATACTTAATATTCCATAAAAAAAAAAAATAAAACAATATACATATACGTCGGAGAATGGCCAATTATCACTTACGAAATTTGTGTTTTAATTATTTAACAATAAGACTCTCAACTACGATTAATAAATCTTTTAAGAAAGACACGTCGATTCAAATTGATATTTTCTCCGTTTCTCCAGCAAATCTTGAGAATAATTGAAGAAAGCACCGACAATCCTGTTCTTTCGTCATCCTCGACATAGGTATATCACATACATCCCAGGCTGCAATCGCCGTGCAACTTGAATAGTTTCGGGTTATGCGGAGGTGTACGTAATATCTGTACGAGCGATGCAGCGATTGAGCGAGGCGAGGGTTGGAGGGGGGTGTCGATTTTTTACGTACATACAATAGCGATATAAAATATGGCGTGTATTTATCACGTTTTGTCAGGGCTTATCTCGGCTCCAGAGCCCTCGTAACACGGCTTCTCGCCGCGGACGTAGATCGGAGTAGGTATATAGTCATAGGCGATACCGCGACGCACGTATTCAAAGGCGCGGGTGGAGGGCGTGCCTTCGTATAGGTACGTACGTACCTACACCGTGAAATATTTTTCCTATCGAATATATCGACGTGCGGAGGAGTCGTTTTTTGCCCCTTATTTTTTCCTCTCCAATTTTTGCACCTTTTACCTACACACCAAAGTCCTGCGGCCTTTCCGCGCGGTGTGCACCGAAGTGGCGACACGCACGGGCGGGGACGTGTCGTAAGAAGACCGACGCCAAAATTGTCACTGGACATAGGTGTATGGTACGTGGTATACACCGCAGAGAAAAAAGTAAAAGTGAAAAGTGAATTCCGCGATTAAAGTTTACAAGAATCTGTCGGCCATGCCGCACGTACAACATACCCACATACCTTGTACGCGATGCGTACGCCCATGCCGACGAGTAGGAAAACGGCGTCAAAGGGACCGAACAGTGGAAAATGTGTTGAAAATTATTTCATGCTGGAATTTTGCTGTATAGAGGCATAAGCGAGGACGGGGAGACTCATTCTCTTTCTCTCTCTATCTCTCTCTCTCAGCAGGGCGGTGGATGCTGGAAGCGCGGCGGGTATACGGTATATCTAGAAAAGCGAGACGGAGACGGAAACAGGGTGAGGTGGAACACACAGCTCGCGTTATCGTGGCATGCAGGCATGCGAGAGGGTCCTGGGAGGGAGAGAGCCGGAAAGTGAGCGAGCGAGTGAGTGAGTGAGTGGCGTGGGTGGGTGGTGAGGTAGTCATGACGACCACAGCGACCAATCATCCGGAAGTAACGCAACGCGAGATAACTCTGCATCCAATCAGGTTTAAAGGGGGGCTTCACCCTGCCCCGGCTCTCCTCTCCTAGCCTCTAGTCTTCTCTTCTCTTCTCTCCTCTTCTCTTCTCTTCTCTTCTCTTCTCTTTTCTTCTCTTCTCTTCGCTTCTCTTCTCGTCTTTTCTCGCGTGCGGCCTTAAGTTTTCCTCGCACAAAATTTTGCCAGAGATCGAGAGAGAGAGAGAGAGAGAGAGAGAGAGAGAGAGAGAGAGAGAGAGAGAGAGAGAGAAGAGAGAGAGAGCGTGAGAGGTAAAAAATGAGCGAGGGAGAGGGCCGCGGAGGGTAGATGTATAGATAGTCATTTTCGAAACTCCGTAACTGCGATAATACTCGAAATGGGTTTTTGAAAATTTACTACCCCAACTTCTTCCCGGAACTTAGAATTGGGTAATTATACTTATTAAAGGGAACCGAGTTAAAACGCGAATCGTTAACATTTCTCACTTTCTGCGTAACCGCCAAAGACTCTTTTTTTCCTGTCAATTGTTTTCTTCCTAAGGATTATTTGTTGAATTTATGTATGTAATACAAGCTTAGTCCCATTTCAAACTCCCCACCATTTCTCCTTGTTCTTTTTCTTCTTGTCCATTTCTTTTTGTTATCAAAGCTGTATTACGTAAGCATACGGAGACCCTCGAGCCGGATTTCGCCGACCAACATCGTCAACGAAACGAAAAATGAAGGGTTGCCGAAAAAATTGGTAATAAAAAAGCCGAAGAAACGAAGCAGCTGTGTCATGGTTGCAGCGGTATTAGCACGGGGCACGAGATCAGGCTGATCAAGCACCGCATCCCTATATTTGTGCACCGTTTGCGTATCCGCTGCGCGGTTTAACCGCGAGGTAAAAAGGCGGGTGAGCTGCGCGGCGTTCGACGATAAACGAGACAAATGGTCCACATTCGACGTCCCATCACTGCACCGCGGCTCTGTGTGCCCCTCGGAAACTTCGAAACACTCACGGTACGTCGTTTATTTTACGGGGGTGTCTTATCGGCGGTGTACCGGCATCCACTACGATATCCCCCCCCCCCCCCCCCCTCCCCCACGTATCACCTACACCTACCTTCGAACCTACTCGCAGCGGTGTTGGTACAAAGTATGTACGGATTCGCGTTCGCTCACGCATCATCAGTGCGGAAAACGATCGATTATAATAAAGTATCATGCAACCTATACATGGGAAATTTAGTCATAAAGGAACGAAACCTATATGTATAGTTGTGAAGAATTCAGAGTTTTGGATACAGAAAAATGAAACGGCTGTCTGTGAGTTAGAAATTCCGTTTCCCCCGTTTTTTTTTTTTTCAACTACAAAGTCAATTAAACTAGATAGAATCGAAGATCGGTTGTGTCTTACAAGGGTGAAATTTATCACGCACTTATGTTATAGGTATACTTCCTCGATCACTTATATCTATACCTATGTGACGTATAAAGTTATCTGATCGTCGGTCGCAGGCGTCCCGGTGTGGCTATTGTGGCAACGAGAGAGGAGGACGAAGAAGAAACTCGAGAATGAAAGGAGGGGAAAATAATCAAAGATAGCTATATTTCATATTATCGGTCCGCGCGTTTATCCGGGTCGCGTTCCATTTTACAACGCGGACCCGCGCGACCAGATCCTCCGCCACCGCCGCGCGTTTTCATTTGCCACACTTCGATGCTTTTCTTCACCGCTGCCACCTCTGCCCTCCCTCCTTCTTTTTCCCATCGTTTATTCTTTATTAAAAAGGAAAAGGGCGAGTCGAGCGGATGAGAAATAAAATACCAAAATAATAAGAAACGTAAAGACGTAAAGAAAATACCGGTACGAAACTGTCCACACATATATGTCACCGTATGCAGCTCGACTTTGAAACTGAAAAAATGTCGATGCAAATGCCACATATTATAAAAAGGAAAATTTTGAAAGGAAGTAATTATCGTATTTTATCCTACAAATCTGATGTTCTCTCGTGAAACTTTCTCGTATACAGTGCAGTAAATTTTCTCTGATAAATTTCGAACGAATCGATAATTTGGAAAGAAACATGTGTGCGCATCTGGATTGCAGAAATTTTCATTTCACGAGGGATGCTGAGAAGGGGAAAAAAAAAAAAAAAGAAAAAACCCCGAAACCCGTGAAAACGAATCAGATCACGTTTTTCTGTTCAATTTGATCGGCGCTCGGGGCAATGCCCGAAAGTTAAGAGTGTCGTTCCTTCGGCTTTGGCAGCGTACACCTACACACGTATACCAACGTATAGGGGTTCGGTTGTACTTTTGAGGACAGGGGCGGAGGGCGGGGGTGTTCAGACCCCGAACCGGCACCTCGCGAGCCAGGGAAGCGTGCAGAGCGACCGGGAGTGGAAGCGACCGTGATTGTATTAATTCCTCCCCCCCGAGGGGGCGGCAGGGGCTCGACTTCCGGAGGCAAACGAAGCGTGCGGGCGTCGCGTATAATGAAGCTCTCTCTCCGGCATTTCGTTACGGCGCCGCTCCGTTCAGCGGCAGGCAGCCCTCCGCGCCTTCTATATTTAGACATAATTTTGCGCCATCGCCTTGTCTCTTTCTTCCTCATCGAGATATCGTTCCGTCTTTTCTTTCGTCCCCCTCGAGTTTTCGGCGAAGCGCGGGCGGAAAGTTCCGGACCGTGAAAGATGCCCCGCCGTTTCTTGTCAAAACAACCGTGTGCCGACGGAGCTTCTTATTAGTCGGGCGTGTAACGATCTGCTGGGAAACGCGGTGCGAGGTGTGCCGAATTTTCTCGGTGAATGTGCCCGCGTGTAATACCTACGCAAAACGTTGAGCATCCCTAATTCGTGTCCCTTCGCCTGTACATCGTCCAACGCCGAAAGCGAAAACGGACGGAAAGAGACACGCGTGAATTAACCGAGTCGTCGGACAATCGGCTGACATGCTCTTGACAGTGTCCCGTTTATTCAACTCTCGTCTCGTGACGTCTCCGCAAACCCTTTTACAAATTCTTCCTAATCCAAGTATACGGAATACAAGCCCATTTTAAGCGAAAATTTATTTTTTTGATCTTTTAGTTTTCGCATTTCTCCGTAAAGAAGGAAAAAAAGAACTTGCTAGGCTGTGCAGATAAACATTGAGAAAACTAGACGAAGGCGCGGTGTAAAAAAAAACAGCCTCGGGGACTTCTGCGTAACAGAGTCGAGTCTCGCATTAATCTGACGATATCTGATATCGAATTTCCGAATTGACCGCAACGATTTTTCTGTACATCAGTCCACACCGGTCAATTTTTATAAACTACAACGCCACCGCGTTCTCAAAATTGCGTAAAGAAATGTCACACAAATTCAGAATGCAATTGACCAACTGAAACACTATACGAATACGAAATTTCTTTCGGTATATTCATTTCTCTCCGCGTCAAGCTAAAAGTTTATATGTACAAAAATGCGCCGATCTGCTTATGACATTCCGAAGACGCGGTCTGCGAGAGATATTCGGATGGCCGAGATTGGCCGAGCCGAACAGGAAAGGGTAAAGGAGAGGGTATATTATACGGAGTTAGCGTTCGGTCGCAGGACCGTTGAACGAACCCCAAACCACCCCGCGACAACCTCCACCACCCGGGTCTCCCGGAGCGTCTTAAGTCCTGAGAACCCGCGAGGAGTTGGGGAAGGCAGCCCTTATCTCTACTCTGCAAGACTGCCTCCGGTAATACTTGGCAGAACGAACACCACCCTCTGCGGGCGAACCCCGTGAAATATCACTAAACGGGTGGTTGCCCCCCTCCCCCACACCCCCTCCGCCCCTCGCCTCCGACGCGAAACCCCGTCGACGATTGGCTACGCTGCTCTCGCACATCCTGCGACCTCCTCGTGTACATCGTCTATTTTCGACATAAACCTTATTGCTAATCAATGACGAATCATTGGAGATACTCTGTGCGATCATTGTTCATGGTTGTACTGATTTTCGACGCGTTGTTACGTTATATCTTGTAGTGTCGTTGGCGAAGAATTCATTATCGAGCGGTATTGCAGATCGGTTAAACATCGGCGAACTGAGGAATTATTGATGATGTTATTTGAAACTTGTGGTTTGATCCGAGTACCGCGTGCGGAATCATGGGTAGAACTATACATGCGGGTTTTTCAGCTTGGATGAAAACCAGCTGGTGAAAAATTAGATCATTCTTGAAATGGGATGGAAATGACGTTCGAATATGTATGTGAAACAGATGCACGTACACATACAGAGCTGCGGATGATGTTGGGTAATTACTTGTTACTTTTAATTTACCGCAAAAGAGAGGTGGGGGAAAATACAGAGTCAAGGAAGCGAACGAATTCCGGGAAAGGAGTAATTTTATGCGCGATATGGAGATACGGTGACGGGGTCGCGTCGTCGCTGCCTTTCCAAACCCACGGTTGTGACACGGGCCAGAAATTGAACACCCACTTGAAAATTCAAAGGCTCTACAAAGTGCCAAATATTGTCGTTGGCACGTTGCGTAAAATGTATTCCGTTACCCCGCTTTCGACATTTAAGCGGATATTTGCATCGGCTGACCTACAATATCGATGTCAGATGTCACTCGTTTCGATACAACGCTGTTAGTCTCAAATTAGCCTCTCAGCGAATCCCGAACCGAAAATAATGAAACTAGATCGCTGCGATGTTTTCCCCTTCTTTACAAGCCTGAATTTAGTTTCGTTTCTTCCAAAAGAGTAACTACGAGAAATAGAAATTACAATCCCAAACCTCGAACCTTCCGTCCACGTATCGTATCCTACTTTTCAACGGCACCGTTTCTTTGCGCAACAGCCACGGTGACGAAAAAAGATCAGAGAAAACGCATCGACCCTCGGGTAATTCGCGCGGTTAAATACGGTGTGGACATACAGGTTAGGCACCGCTTCACCGCGAAGACGCAGCAATTAGGCACACATTTGAGCGCACGTGTGCCCTAATCCTCGCAATTGCTTACTCCGCTGCCACGTGCAGGCTAACAAAATGAGAGGGGGGTGGCAGGGAAAAAGGCGAAAGGGACAGTCTTGCGCGAGTGTGCAGCCGTAGGTATTAGCGTAACGGAATCGTTATTGGTGGCAGACCAGGGTTTTTGCCTATATAAGGGTCCCTTGGGGGCGAGAATCGCTCTTTGTGCGTCGGTACATCGGGGTTGTACGATTTTCTCAATTAGACTCTGGATCTCATTCCTAAATTTGTTTACTTCTTCGCTCCAAATTTGACAGAGCCAAGTGAAAAGATTTTCTTGCCGAGATCTTTCTTAATCCATCAGATAATCCGGCATGTCTCGTGAAGTACGTCTCTGTTTTTTACTTTCGCAAACAAAAATTGTCCATGAAACAAATATCGCGAGAAATTATGGTAAGTTTTTTTTTTTTTTTTTTTTGTCGAAAAACTGAGATTGCGATAACGATTTAACGCTCCGTTGCGGAGTACAATGAGAAACCAATTTATGCTCCGGTTCAAGAGAAGAGGTCGCGGCGTCGATGCGAAGCACCGGATCTCCATGGCTCGATGGGTGGTTAGCGGTAATTAGGATGGTATGCATCGTTTTCGCTCTCTTACGCTAGATCAGGCGTATCAGGTAGCTGCAAAGAGGGACTTGGAATCGAACAAGCGTCCCCTCGCCTTCCACCCCCGTGCCAGGACGCCTGGTCGTCGGGCTGCAGGCGCAAACAGGGGTGAAAGCGTCCACCTTGAAGCAGCCCACGGCTGAGTGGGTCCGGCGAAGCTTTGCCGAGGAAGAGAGGGCGAGTTGCGTCACTCTCCCTCTCTCTCTCTCTCTCTTTTCCTTTTTATCTCTCCCTCTTCTACGGCAAAGGAGAACTCGCCTCCGCACTCTTCGCGTCCTCTCACGATGTGAAAGCCGAGGCCGGGGTCCACCTTTGACTGATAAGCCGCGCTCTCTTCGCTGCTCGGAAGAGATTGCATGCCGCCTTTCATTTTTCACGGTCTCCGCCGTTATTGGCTTTCCGAAAACGTGGATCGTCCCTGATCCAGCATCAGCCAATTTTGAAACTACGAAGTGAAAAAGTTGTGGGAAATAAATGGACGCGGATACAGGCCAGGAATAGGGTTATAACTACAAATCGAGGATCCTACCTCCACGCCTGATTAACCAATGCGGTTTACTCACGGGCAACTAATTTCTTACCTGCATGACTATGCGTGAGCAGCCGTTTCTCCTTGGCTACGCTGACGCTGGCCCAGCCAGACTTAACACCCCGAACCCGTGAAACCCCGGAATGTTGGCTTTCCGGGGATTTAACGTCGCTCGGGCGAGTAACCACGATTGGATAAAAGGATCGCAGCTCCCGTGGCTCACCGTCCGAATAGATCCTTCGGTGATCCAAGATGATCCACGAAGGTGCGGAGATCAGGCGTGCGCTACACCCAGATGTCTCGTTTTAGTGCGAAATGGATCCTGCATTTTAACGCATCGTTTCTTACGACCGAATTATCGCGTACTCGGATCACTCTGCAGCGTGGCTACCGAAAGCTCCAAGAACATCCGGTGGGGCAATATTCGTCTCTGTCCATGGAAAGTAAAAATTGCCCGATTAATGAACGTGGATCGGTGTTCCACGTCAAACAACCTGAACTTGACGTACGTATGTACGTACACGGCGAAAGGTTGCCAACCGTTTTATTCGTGATTTCTTGGCGGCAAGTATCGCGTGTAATTTGAGTGTAAATATGGCGCGGCGTGCCGTGAAAGCTCGTGAATCGGGAGGCGGGTTCGCTTCCACCGCCGATTGTGAACATGCCGTGTTTCCACGTAGGTAGGCATGCCGTGTATAACGCTGATGGGTACCAATAGGTGAGTACCATCTGTATACGGCTGGCCCGTGGCAGGAGTCGTTCATTAGTTTCATACGGAGTGATTCGGGGAGCGTTTCGTTCGTCGCAGGGACCCCGCGGCGCGAGACTGTGACCAAATCCGGCTTGGCTCCATGCCGTGTTTACACTCGAGATGATGCCTCCTAATGCTAATACGGCCTAACGCACCGGCGCACCGAACCACTGATGCCCGAAGCATTTCTTAATGCTCAATCGCAATCCAATGAAAAGTCCATGAATGCCGGACGATTATCAAGTCGACCGGTCTCTCTCAATAAGGCCCAACGTGTCCGCGCCTCGACGATCCGCATGCGCCCCTGGTTCGCAACCCTGCCGAGCAACGGGCCCAACCGCCAGATTGGAAAATGCGACGAGACGGTGACCGGCGTCGTCCTCTATCGTTACTCGACTCCAGCCCTGCGTTCGATGCCAGGGAGTCGTTCTTTTATTAATTGCAAGCTCGGTCCGCGATCGGGGAACCATCGGACGGCTGTCGAAGACGACCTTCTTCAAAGCTCTGCGATCGTTGGGTGCGACGGGAGAGATTCGGAGCGGGACGAAATATGGCTACTCAGTGACTCTGTTTGCCGACAAGTTCGCGGTGGATGAATTTTCGAGTACCATCGCGGCGCGAGCCAGCCGCACCGTGAGCTCGACTCCTGCGGCGGCACACTTTCAACTAACGTACCCCAGCGCAGATGTCGTACCTTGCGTACGTACGTCTCTTTCAATCGCAGCTTGAGAGTGTAAGGCACTCGACACTCGCCATGTATCCAAAATAGCAAAAGCTCGTGGCTTGAAACGATGCAGCTAGCCTCACGCCCCCCCGCGATCGCTCCGCCAAAATCACTCCGCGGAATAATTTAACGACGCCTTCGAAACCCGGCGTCTCTACGCGGGGCGCCGCCGCTAAATACTCGACAATTAAACGACGAACCAACGACAGGAAAGAGAGAACGAGAGAACGAGAGAAAGAAAGAATGAAAGAATGAGAGACGTAGCTACGTTATACCTTCCGAGAATGCCGATCGACATGAAAGGTACGAACGCTTCAAATATCGTTCCAATTATTCGGCCTCCGGTGACGCTTCGCCGACATCCACTTCATCAGCATCGCTCAGACTCTACAACTGCGCCGTTTCATCGTTTGCTGTTCACAAAATCGGTCGGGAAATCGGTATAAGCACGGGATTTTTTTTTTTTTTTCTAATAAAATTTCATCGTTGATTACACGTTCAGATTTTTCCTAGTCCGGGGTGATTGCTTGAATGTAGGGAAAATCAATCCCAACGAAGACGATAACTTTTCGATTCGATAAAAGAGTATAGGTATACACCTATTTATTACCTACACGTATGTATCTTGAATGTAAATGATGAAATCGTCAATGCGAATTGTCGACATGGCCATGTGGATGTGCAATGGTCTTTTTGCAGTGTGCCAAGTTCGTTTATTGTAAGGCAAACAACTCGAGTTACAGCCATCGTAATAGTCGATTATTCGAAGCCATGCTTGTTATCCGGAGGCAGTCAGGAGACGTGCTATTAGTGGTGCCACCATTCGGCATTTCCTTGTTGATCAAAGACTGGTGCAGTGACGTAAAAGAGAACTCGTCGTGAAAATCCTCAAACGATAATAAATACGGTGTCTGAAAAAGAGTAGGTACGTACGATGGTTGTGGTTTGAAGGTATTTCCTTTGTGCAGGATGCTAGGTGTCCATGGTGTAACGCAACGCTGACAACACCGTTTGGTAGTCGGGTGGACGGCGGTGGACCGAAGCTGGTCACGGGAGCGTGAAAATTTTTTGCAATCTGGAAATCGGGCAAACGTAACGCACGTCATCTCCCCCCGGAGCGGTGCTAACTGGACCACCGGCTCTGTTTCAGTGCGCGTTCGTTGCAGCGGCCTTTTCGGTTCAACTCGAGCGCTAAATCCGAGGCACTGCAACAGCAGCAGCAGCAGCAGCAACAGCAGCAACAGCAGTACAGTAACGGCGGAACGGGAGGAAACGCGATTCGACATTTGGTTTTTCATTTTTGACACGAACTGATATTATATTTTCATTAAACCGTGTGATGTCATTCTCACAAAGAGAGCCACGCGACGATTACGCTGCGGTACAATGCCTTTTTCATTTTTTACTTCTCATCGTGTTGGCGGTTCCGCAGTGTCCGGTTTAATTGGATATTCGTTGCAGTTATACGTTGTACCTACACCAAGAGTCAACGCCCCTTCGTGTTGAGAGAGCGAATTGTACGAGGGAGTAAAAAAGTTTGAACCCTCGTCGATGTTGGGAGAAAAATTCAGAGATTTCGGGGAGAGACGGGAGATCCGAGGATGGTGCGGAGGTGCGGGCGGGATCAAAGCCCTTCGGCGTCTCGCGTCAAAGCGACGTCAAAGCGACGGACGCGTCGGTCCACCCCTCGCCGTGCGCCACCTCGCAGTCCTTAAATGAGCCGAAACACCCTCCGACCTTGGGTTAATAATATACGCAGATACGTGGGCGATACCGTACCGTCTCATCCTTTTTTCAACCCTCCTTGCGGGACAAGGAGCATCGAGTACGTACCTTGATATTCCGAGCTTCACTTTTAAGCGTGGCACATAGGCACCTGTCTATGTGTCATAGCCGTCACTTCGAGTCGTTTGACTGTTTTAATTACAGCCTCGATCAAAGTAAATGAAAGTAGGGTGGGCGCGCATCTTTTGCCGTCACCGAAGTATCACTTCCCGGTTACCTCGTATTTATTAATTTGACTTTCGATCGCTTCGATTACTCGATTCGTGATTAAAATACGATTTCGAGCGAGTTTTGGCCGGAAATTTTCAACACTAATCGGCGGGTACGTACTTTATTGTTTGGAAATTAGTGTTCACGTAGAAGAAAACGCCGCAACTCTGTACCATTTGTAACCGTAACCGTAACCTCGGATTACACGGAATGAATACGACGACCACAAATTGTGCGAGCGACGTAGTACATCTACCCTAATATCCGTGAAAATGAAATGTCTCAAGGATATAATTATATCTCGGGAGAAACGACGGCGCCACATTCTTGCTCAACAGATACGACGGATAAAAATTCTGCTTGTGTCGAAGTGTCAACGGTTTTGGTAATTAATAAAAACACTCGGCCGCGAATGTTTGATTCTTGAATATCGAATTTCAGAAATACGCGACTCTTTGAAAGGTGTAAAAAATTTTCGACAGCCCGTCTGCGGTTTCGGCTTTATACGCGTAATACAAAAGCGTCACCGTGAGTGCACCGAAAACATCATAAGCGTCGGAATCGCAATGACAGGCGGGCGATACCGGCGAAGCAAAGAACGTTACGCGTCTTTGGGTATTTCCCAGAGGTAGTTCCCAACTCTCACGGGCGGTATCTGCGGTCTGGAACAGCCCGGGGTCCCGGCGTCTCTCGGTCGATTGTCTCGGGCGTTGTTTGCGATCGAGGCTTGATATCGGGCGAGTTAATCGAGGCCTGGTACCCAGCGTTGGGTGGGCGCGTCCGCGTCTTGGCCACTCGAGCGGAAGATGGTTACAGAAAACAGGACAAAACACGGGGAGTTGCCGGAGCTGGGCAGGCATTGGGCCCATTATGGACCCGGTCGTAAACCTCGGGGCACACGACCCGGGGCGTCTTGGCGAATCGGGGCCCCCCCGCAAGGCCCGGGAGCAATCGGTAATTCGAAAACTTCTCAGGGACCCGGTGGCGCGATCCCCTCCATCCAGCCGCGAACACCTCCCTCCTTATTATACGATAACAATACGTGAAACTGCGGAGAAATTCACCCCGCAATCAAGGAACCGGAGTCAAACGTTTCGTCGGTCTCTTCCACTCTCACGAGGAGAACTACACGCGCGGCCAGAGGGACGGGGGGCGTATTTTGCCGCCGCCGCCCCCCTTCCGCAAAGTACAATGCATTCGTTAGAATCACTCGCACAATTGACGGGCAAGCGACATTTACCCGGCTCTTCGAACTCTACGGACATCCTTCGCCAATTTTTCATACGTTACTCGGGCCCCCGGATATCTCGATTAATTTTTTCAGAGGCAATTGAGTAAGAACCCGTCTGTTGTTACTGGATTTTTTTAGACGTTGTACGGACGCCGATGTAATCATGACGATGGCGAGCTACGTTCCACAGTGAAATTTATATATTTATTTACAGGCAACGACGCCGCGATGACCTGGCGAATATCTTCCGTTTCAGCGTAGCTTCCGAGTCAAGTTCAACTAAACTCGCAGCCTCGCAGGACTTTTGACTCTCGACGGGTCACCGGTTTCCGTTTAGGGTGCCTGCGGACTCATTTGCACGTTATCAGCAGCTCGTGGCGTCGCGGCGTCGACAGCTCCGTGTGTAGCTGGGACCCATATAATAATTCCATGGGGAATGGGGCGGCGGCTAGCGCGGGTCTCTCTATTATTCCAGACTCTCTATCTGCCGTTGTATCTATACGGCAATGTGTTCCTGGCCCACGCGCGAGTCCGGCGTATGGCGATAACATTCATCGGCCAGGCACAATAATATCGCAATATTAGCTAATGTTACAACCGAACGTACCGACGCACGCGTCAAACGCGGATATGGGGAGCCCCTTCAAAATGATCCGAGAATTGCATCTATCGAGCTATTTCACGTTACGCAAAAGTTCAGGGTATTCGAAGTAGAATTTCATCGCGAGGTCTGGTACAAAATGTAGGGTGGAACAAATCTTGAAACGAGTAGAGACTTTAAAGGGGGAACGCCATTTCTGGTACAGCCACGCGACAGGATGACGGTGAGTCCTAGTTCAGGAGTGTGTGCGAGTAGATAAGGACGTTCGAAAGTCCTTTAAAAAGCAATAAATTAGCTACCCCCTGACGGCGACACGCGTACGGGTTATCTCGAAATCTTAAATATTCATGTTCGGACGGATATTTATCCTTCCCGCGTAACTTTAAGAGCGAGGAAATTTCGCTGTACACTTATCTTCAACATTGCCCCTGTACGGCGGTTGTGTAAAGTCATTTTACACTCGTGTGTCTCGGTAAGATTTTCAAACGGATGCGAGTATTAACGATTAGCCGGATGAAATCGATTGTTTTGCGCTAACGAAATACGCGTAACGATATTATTCCATTGCCGTGGGGAAGCTTCGTTGGACGACTCGGGAACGAGGACGCGCGGAGATGAGACAGTCACCCTGTCGTGGCACCTACTGTACCAGGGGGGTGATAAAGGGGGAAACGCGGTGGCGAGCTGTCAAAGCGCCGTCCGACGAACGCTGACATCTCTATTATCACCCGAGCTCCGTGAACCCTCGACATTATACGAATCTATGCATGTATATGGGGAGTATCAGGCACGTGTGTGCGAGGAGGAGGACGCGTGTCAACCAGATAGCGAATCTCCCGATGATAATCTCCTCTGCACGTCTTTCGACTGACGCCCAAGGGACGCCATGGGCAACCACCTTCGGGCCCATATGTCACCGACTTCATCCCCTTTCCAAGGTGGTTGATACAAGAAGGACCGAGGCGTAAAGAGAGAAACGAAATCTCCGCTTTCGAGGGCTCATTTCGCGTCCAACGACTCGGCTTCCGTTGCACCACTCGAAACATCTCGGACCGAGGGTGCCGGTCGCACCTTGAGCTGTGCGTTTAACAAGGTACGGTCGTTACCGTGCAGGGGAAAAATCCGTCCATTCAGAGTCCATCAGAGTCGCGTAGGCGATGAATGAACCGATGAACTTGGGGCCATTCTACTGACCCTGCTGCATTTCCGGTCAGCCGCTCTCAGGACTTTTGCAGCTCTGGGAAATTGGATTAAAGAACCTTTCGTTACCACGCGACGCTCGGCGTGACTTCGCGTTAGGGTCGCTTTAGGTTCGGAACAAGGTTACGCGCAAACTGGAGGAGGCTCGTGGTCTACGGATGACGTTGAATGACGGCAAGCTTCGACGATTCTCAATGCGTCCGATGGTGTGAAAATACGCCCACCAATTGCGGTTAAACTGAGCATAATATCGTTGGGGACTCAGGTACGACCTTACGGGGCTGGACCGTAGACCGGAAACCAAGGAAGTTCATCGACTCTGATGGTGTTTTCAACGGTTCTTGATCGAGCGTGACGTCGTACATACCTATATGTAGATTTTCAACTCAAGGATAGTCGAACGGGATTTCAGAAATCATTTCCTTCGATCACTCGCGCGTTGCTAAGCGTCAACGTAACTTGGTGATTTATCATTAAAAAGAGTAAAAACTTGGATTGCGGGTCGAGGAACGAGAGAATGAGACAAATTCCCATAGACGAACAATAAGACCGAGTCGACAATGTCGCAGCACGATTTCGTGCGGGTCGCGGATGACAAAGAAGGAAAACTTGTTACTGTATCGAAACGGCGAGGAAGTTTAGTAACAAGTCGAAGCGGCGAAGTCATTCTTTGAGGAGTCATTGACGGACGCTACGGGTGGCCGAGATGGCAGATACGGCGGCGCCGTTGCCCCCCAAAAATATCGGGCACTTAATTACAAAGCTTATGAATAATAATTGTCGTGTAGTTGGACTAACATTGTCGTCGAATGTTTTCTAGGCGGGAACCGTTCGCTGTTGCGCGCTGCGGGAACCCCTTCTTTGAATCTACGGCTGCCTCCGCGTTCCGTGTGACCAAACTACTTGTTAACCATGATCGAACGGGGCTCGTTGTCTGGCCTTTGGGATTATTATGCAACGACCGTGCAATCGGCGGAATTTATTTTATTCTTACTTCTTGTTTCGTGCCGATTTATTTACAGTTTGGCCGGTTTGATCCATACGTTGATTATTTTTCGTAACACCGATAAAAATGAACCCTTCGTTAGAGCGGAGAGAAAAAAATACAATACACGTTCGAAGCGAAGAACTCTCGACACGCCTTGTGGGTAAACTTAGAGAAAGACGTACGGAGTCGCATAGTTGGTTTCCAGTTTCAAAAGTCATGAGACGGGAAATGGTGCAATAGTGAAGAAAAGAGAAAAAACGTCGCACGTATGAAAAATTCCATTCCGGGTCAGTCGATCAATCAGGGATAATTTGGGGCGAGCCGCAAACACAAAGAGAACACCTGCGATGCTCTTGAGGGGAAAATTTTCACTTTTACATCGAAAAGCCGAAAAATGATTTTTCCCCCGCGCGGTAACCGTCGAGTAACGAAATTCGATAGCCAAAATATTGAGTTTCCGAGATCTCGAGATAGCCGGCAACACGCTTGCGCGATTCCCGCAACAATGAGGGAACCCCTGCCTGGCGTTTCTCAGGGGCCCCGAGAACTCCGGGACTCGTGGACTTTGGGCCCCTTTCGTCGCGCGTATTCCGAGGCCCCGTTTCCCTCTTCCTCTACCGCCTCACTCCTCGCGGCTGGACCATTCGTCGCCTTGAGCCAACCCGGAGAAAACAATGGGGAGAGTGAAAGAAGAAGAGAAAAAAAAAAAAATAGGACCTGCGATGCGGAACCCCGCCGTGTTTGATTCGATCGATTCTCGTTTATTCCAAATTTGACGCAACTCTGCCCCGCGGGCATCGCTAACGAGAATCACCTTTTTCTTCGTTATTATTAGACGTGTTTTCTCCCTCTCTTACTTTCTCTTTCAATTCCTTCTCAATTCTCGTTGAACTCTTGTTACGCGCCGCGTGAGAAATTCCCCAATTTGACTGACGCACGTTCAAGCGGCGTACGGTGTGTTTTGAAGAAAATTCAAATCGTCCGTCAGCGAAAATGCACACATTTTATTTCTCGTTCATTTCATTCCGATAAGATATTTCATTAATACGAACGGATGTGACAAATCGAATGTAACAGCATTGATTTTGCTTTAAGACGATTGTTTCGTTACATCCGAAATTTGCAAAAGTCTTGGAATTATCAAACCGCGCGCGTTTCCGTTTCCGCACAGTCTTTACACGTCGGAAAATTGGCGTAAATATTTGTCCCTGCTTTTCAGGTACGCCACCATTGTTCCCGCTGTCAGATATCGTCTCGCGAGTCAGGAGTGACAGGGATAAAAAGTAATAATGAATTTTTTGTCAGGTCCGGAAAGACAGCTGGATGAGCGGCGTGCAGAGACACCGAATGCGACGACACGGTCGTTCACACTCGGATGGACTCTGGATTGTTGCCTGTTGGCGAAGACTCGGGCTATGCCGGGTATATGCCGAGGTATTATTATGTGTACCATCTGGGTGGAGAACTCGAGGAGGCGACTTGTTATACGGGAGGTTTAATTTTCTTCAATAAGCCAAGACCCACCGCCGGGAAAAGTACTGGCCGCAAAATAAGATATAAGTCGTCGCGAAACGACGCGAATTTCAATCTCCCGCCAAAGCTCGAGGACGGAGAAACTTGGCCAACGGCGAGAGAAACGGCGAGCAAGCCGTTGGACTGAATTTTCTTTCCTCGTTTTGATTCGCGGAATAATCGTGCGAAATTCGGTTGCTTCTAATTTCGGCAAGACTAACTCCAGACCTCCAGACTTCCGAAAAAGATCCTTCTTGCATCCGGGGACGAAACTTCGCCGGTAGATCGTACAATTTAATTTTATGCAACGATAGGTACGCTTCTTAGCGCAGGAGATATCCTCGTAACGTTTAACTAGATTGTTATGATCGTTGTACCCCAACTCTGGTCCTGCCGGAGACGAATATTCGTGTAAATCTTTCGCTTCCTTCCGTGCATTAGCAGCGTATCTTCTTCTCCTTCTTCTTCTCCTTCTTCTCATCCTTATTTTTCCAATGACAGACCTCCTCTCATCGTTCGGCCGCACCCGCAGGTAACGGAAAGAGGGTTCAACCCCCTTTCGTCAGCTTTGTACTCTCGTTATTCTCACTTCCGGAAATCGGCGATGACGTTTGCCGGTGACGAAAGTTCGCCGCTTTTCCGCCGCCTTTATACCGCCCGTTTGAATTCGCAAGCCCGACGCGTTTCCGGTCATCCTTTTTTCCCCGCAGGGCAACCCGCTAAGGTTCTCCGCGCTTTAATACTACGCGGCAGGAAACCTTTATGGGGATAGGGTTTTGGGGCGGTGGTTCCGCGGCGCTGCTGCAGCCAGCGTATGATATTCATATTCTTGGCAGAACGCGGCGTCGAAGGCAGTGGTGCAGACCAGCGGTCCGATGGAGCGCCCGCTACCCTAACCCCCGTAACCCCCGTTCAGCGCTGTACTACCTCTGCTGCAGAGTGTTCTCGGTCCCTCTCTCGTCTCTCCTCTCCTCTCCGCTCCTCTCCTCTCCGCTACTATCCTCTTTCCTCTCTCCCGGATCCCGGGGCGAAGCCAACGACGCGCAAGCCGAGGGGAAGAACAGGAGCGCGCGGAACCTCTAAGATATTTCTTATCCCAGCGCACGTAACCCTCTAACAAGCTAGCAAAGTTTACCAATAAATTGTATGACGCTGTGTGAGCGCCGCCGCCGCCGCCTTCGGCTCCGCTATACCTACGCCTCTGTATCTCCTAAATATCGTACTGAAAATCCCGTCACCGAATACCTATAACCGTCTCTTCGTCCTATATACGTATAAAAAGATAAAAAAGATAAAATGGAAAAATGATAATACCTACCAGGGGATCAAAACGGAAAACCTCTTTTCTTAACAATTTTCGCAAATTTTCTTACGGTTGGCACACTGTTTAGAGGGGTTACAAAATTGTATATATTCCGCAGTCAAATTGTATATTTATGATTTGTTTCGGCATAAATTCAATCTTCCGTATCTCGCGGAACAACGAGAATATACAACAAAATTAATGAAGGATTCCCGAAACTTATTTCAGCTTATTGATCATTTTAGGGTTGCAAGGTAGTCGGAAAGTCGTTACAATTTTGAGAAAAAAAGTGATTCGGTTGTCTTGCCGGTTGAAAGTTGATTGTTTCTCTCCTTTCGATCATTAAGGGCTTCCAGCATATCGAAAAAGGATTAATTTTTTCAACCTGCGTAACTAAGAAAATCTCTAGCAAAAAGATCTCATTGTCACGTCAACTGAGACTAATAAATGAAAATATCCTAACGTATCCTCTCAGCGTGGTTCGTACGATTTTTATCTGTGTTTTTTGAATTTCTAAGGTACCGATTTAGCAAAAATAGGTTGCTACAAACTGATTTTGTCGAAAAGTAAACAGTCTTCTCTGAATACGTACATTCTTCAAATTTTTGATTTCCGGATCAACGATAAATCGCGACAAGTACCGTCGCCGCTCTTTTCCGTCCATCCGATTCCACCGTTCGATTCTGTACAAGCTCGCGGGTATCTCTCCCCCCCCCCTCATAATTCTCCACCTTTTTTGAATCCTTTATTTTTCGTTTCGTCTCCATCTCCTTTCTCCCTCTCTGATTTTTCTTTTTTTCTCCCTTTTACCTTTTTACTTTTCCGTTTATTTTATTTTTTCCTATTTTTTTTCCTATCTTTTTTTTATCTGTCCGCGTAGTCCGCTTTTAGATTTCAATGCGTCCATCGAATGTTGGCATACACGCAGCGCGCGCGGATGCTCACAGTGAATAGCGGAACGCAGCACAGCACACGCGGTCGCTTGTCCCGTTCGCTGGGCCTGGTTCAGGCTGGGGGCAGGAGGGCAGGGGGAAGAGGGTGGGGGGGGGGGGGACGACGACATAATGCCGAATGCATCCTAATAGAGTCACATCAGTTACACAATCACAATACTAATCTGACGTAATGGCTGCCTCCGTAGCCGCTGGGGCAAGGGGAGGGTAGGAAAGGGGGGTGGTTTTTTCCCCCACAGAAGAGAGGTCTAAATGTCCCCGCGTTGTGCAGGATCCGGCGAACGCCCGTGCGGTGCGGTTCAGCCGCAACGGCTGAGGACCATCGCGTCGGCAGGATCAAGATCAGGATCGCCGAGGATACGAGCCATGTTTTAAACACGATTTGATTAGTCCCACGGGACAATTTGTGTTATTGTAATGCAACCAAGTATCAAACGGCAGGTATGACATATATACGCACACGGATCGTGCGTCAAGGATTTGTGTTAACATTAACGAGCTGCGATGATAAACTGCATTACGCGTGTGTTTAAGGCTGGGATGTGGGGTTGTTTGAATATTGTAGCTAAGCGATGGGGTTGACTTGCGAATTGAATAATAATGCGAGAGAGGCTTGTGTATGGTATAACAGGACTCGTTTTCCTCTAATGGATGAGACTTGTGATTTATGGTTTGCGCAACGGCGTGTCTGCAAGGTTTTCTCCCTCTTATCTCACTCGGTTATTTAGTCTCTGTATAGTTTTCTCGGTCTCTTTCTTTGCTTGATTATTTTTCTCATTTTATTTCGTCCGCAAGGTATACGGTACGGGAGATACTAAGGACACCCGAAGCACGAGGTACGCACGACGCCACGTCAGATTTTGGGGAAAGAAGTTGGGGAACGGACGTGGGCCGAAGCACTCTTCTCGAGGAGCGTTCAAAACGACAAAATGCCCTGTCCCGCGTCCATTTTTCACTCCCGAAAATATTTCACGCGAAAGTGCTTCGTCGCCGTATTTCATTTTAGATGTACGGGAATAATACATTGTGGCGTCGTCATTTTCAAGAGCTTCCCAACCACCCGAGTCGAGGTGAATTTGTTTAATTGAACGTTGCAGATCATTTCCCGGTGACGTTTTGGAAAATATTTAAGGGATGAAGATGTGGCGCGGTATGTAGGCACGCGCAAAGGGATGTACAGTTATACTCGTTTATTTCCGAATGGGGCATAATCGTGGCTTTGAAGTCGAATCAGTGAATATAGCAGATCGCACTGCGCGCGACATTTTGAAACTAATCAAGAATTGGCGACAGCTTTTTTTCCGGTGGATGAAAAAAAGTGTCGAGGGTGAAGAGACCGGGGACGAGGAAAAGTCGCGAATCTCAAGAGGATGGAGGGCGGAGGGTGGAGGGTAGAGACCCTCCGCCTTTTTACACTCGGTCGCAGACGCCGTCACCATTCACAATTCGCAATCACAATGAACCGACGGGGGAAAATAACGTTCAACTTTTGCGGTGAATTCAGAAACGATTTCGACTTGATTGAATACGGATTTCCGTGTATATACTCTGTACGTATATAATATATTCATACGCTTATACGTGTATAGCTTTATATACATACCCGCGTGAATACTTTTTTCCATCTTCCTCTGTAAGCCTCAATATTATGCAATATATATACGGTTTCCGTATATACTTGTAGTGTATCGGCGTACCGTTTGAATATTTGCAGAATGGATTATAATTGTAGGTGAAATGTAACGAATTTGATTTCTTCGTGGAATTCGCTCTGGTGTGTAACAGTCGAGCTTGCATCGTAAGTTTGTATAACATTTGTTACGACCGGGTGTTCGAAAAAATGTACCAAATTCTAAATGCGGTACGCATACAGGTATATATATATATAATATATACTTGAAATTCAGTAAAATAAACGGTATCTCGGATCAGAAAACTTGAAAGCTTTCAAGTTTGGATGATTTTCGTGTACTTCTGAGTACGTAGATACGTATACGTGAATTATTACAGAGAGAAATAGATCCGTGTAAAAGTTTGCGGAAAACAGCGGCGGGAGGAGGGAGGGAAATTTGAATCGTGCAATGAGAAAATAGTTTGTTTACCTTTGTAACAAACGTATGTTCGTATATCTGGCTATGGCGGAGTAAATGTTCCGTTATTGTTGTGAAAAATTTGAGTTGAGCCAAGTACGATTTGCTGTCTGTTAACAAGTTTCTATGAATCATTATTCGACTTGACTAAAATTGGAAAATAATAACAGAACATTCGTTTCGTCATATCCAAACAATAACGGTTCGTTAACGGTGAATAAAGTCTTTTCTCAGCGCGGTGGGATTGCGATAATCGTAAATAATATGCAGGTGGAGAGGTTGTGAATTATAATCCAGCGTAAATTTGGAATTTTCACAGGTTCGCCTTGCGGGCGTAGCAGTAGGTTATACCCTCCGGTTCCACGCCTTTTCAGCTTCTTCTATCTCAGTAATATATCGTCCGTCTAGCAGCGCGACCGCGCCGCTACCGGGAGCGCCGAGCTTAAATAACGCGAGTTTGAATTTATAGTAATACTTTTATGAAATAACGTTAGTGGCGGATATTAAGGCAGACACGGGGAGCGTCGCTGGCGGGGCGCCATCCGGGCGTTCCTTCCGTCGTTGCAGAGGCCAAGCCGTCTTTTCCGGAGCTGCTGAGCTGCTGCGCTGCTTTTCACCCTCTCGTCGTCGGTTCCTACGTACGTACCTTGTAACGCGGGAGGTCCACGAGCGCGAACCTTCGCCCAGATCCTCCGGGACCTTCTCATCTCCGTTCTCTTCTACGAGCAGCACCCGCAGCTATACGAGCCCGCAAGCTCGTTTGTTTACTGGCCATTATTCACTGGTCATTGACTGCCGCTACAGGAGATGCCTAGTAAGCCGGGAAATTCACCGAAGACGGATCGTATTTTATTTATTCCAACTTGCGGGAATAAAACCGTGCCTCGGAGAGAAGGAATTTAAACGAATTATCCTCTGCCGTTTATTCGACGATAACAAATCACGTTATGCGCCACTGTAATTTAATATATTACTCTTACTCGTTATTCGCGTGCATCGTTCGAGACAGAAATTTGTACAACGAACTTTCACTGGTAGTGGAAAATCTGATTTTGGGAGAAAAAGTTGTGTCGACTTTCATCGGTCTTTCAATTGGTTTCATGCAAGTTAACTTGATTCAAGCACAGTGTTTAATGGTTTCAATGCATTATAGACAGAGTTTTGTAATAAATCCGATCACAAATGGGATGATTTGAATGAACTGATTATTTTGAACTAAATCAAACGTAACCTGGTAAGCTGCCTAAAGTAAATAAAGCTTCCTAGTTCTCGAGCAATTAGTTTCCGTTGTATCCGATAAGGTGAATTGAACTAGACCGACCGGAAGTTCGCATCGGCGATCCGTGTACAGACCGTCAATATTACAGGAGTTATAAAACTGGGTGCGGGTTTTACTGTGACGCAGTTGTGTGAAATGAATATTATTTGATAATTACGGTAAAGGCGGTCGTAGTTTGCGGAACGGGGATTAAAATTATGATCGTTTCCACGCTGGTCCCGACGCATCTGTTTCTGATTTTTAATTAATATCAACCGGTCCTGCAAAGCCATACGCGCATGACTGCCCATCGCACACGCTGTGGCACAAACTATAGAGAAATTAACAGAACAGAATGCTCACGCGCGAGGCATTAAAATTAATGAAACGAACGAAATGTGTTTTAACAAAATGTACGCGAGCGATCAGGCGGAAGCTGGGACGTAGCGAAGGAGCGAGAGAGAGAGAGAGGTAGAGAGAGAGAGAGAGAGAGAGAGAGAGAGAGAGCGGAAAAGCGCGCGAATCAGTGAACATCGAAGAGGCGTTTTACAACCAGAGAAAAGCTCAACTATTGACGATTAAATTTTCAACGTTGAAAGTTGTTTTCTTCCACCGATTCGGACAAGATTGATAATTGAATTACACCCTGTTACGGGGAGAACGCTTACGATTAAATATTACTGTCGGTATACGCACTTGCAGGATACTTGGATGAATCGGGCGAAAGTGAATTATTGTTTGTTTCGACATCCTTCGACTTTTTCTTATACCGAAGTTCCCCCGCAGATAAATCTGTTCCCGCTGTAAAGTAATATAGTTGAAAAATTGTAAGAAGTGAAAAATAGTTCTTCGCGAGTTTATACGCATCTATATACTATAGGTAGTTGTGCCATATTTATTACACGACGTCTCGCCGATTATCGAAGAGTTTGAACATTTTTCTAACGCCGATAAGGCTTCAATCACATCATACGAAATGTAATGTATGAAATATTGTGGATGATAAAAGTAGGTACCTACGTTCAAAAAAATCGTCTGATGTCTTTCACTCAATGTCTACATCCCGTGGCCGTAGGACAAAAAATAAAATATCTGTGATTTCCTCCTCCTCCAAATCTGCGATTTGCAATACTTATATATCACACTCTTTTAACGAATTAATAAAAGCCGTGAGTTTCTCACGTGTGGGAAAATTTTTAAACTTTAACACAGCTGACAGCGTGACAGAGTCAACAGATCTGCAAAATATAGTCTTGTTTAATCGAATTGCAAACAATTTTTGTCGCGTACAATTTCGAGGCAACGCTGTAAGAGAATGTCCTTCGTGTTCTACCAAACTCCTGGAAAATCCTCGTTGCTAGCGTATAAACGTAAAGCTGAGTTAATTTGACATCGAGATACGATACAGTTATATAACGGCGGTGGTGGAACTGGTACGGAGTTACAAGTCGCTAAGCTCACCCCGAAATCCTTGGCTGGGTTTACGACGGAGTTACGAAATTTTCCCTTATACCAGAGACCGCTGGCTGTGGCTCGAATTTCGTCGTAACGATGCCACCGCAAAACGTTCCCCGAATCCCTTCTCTCACCAACGTCAAAAATTTGCATCCGCAGCGACGATCGTAACGTCGTATTTTGCAAGTTTGATAAAAATCATAACGACACCGGAACTATCCGCCTCGCATTACAGCTTTCCCGTTTAGGATAAGGGAAGGAAGAAGGATGGGAGAGAGCGAGGATACGATAGGGAGAGGATGCAAGGGCCAGAGGGGGGATTCCTTAATTAAGGAACTTGACTTAGTCGGCTCTGACGGAGTTCGGGGGCGGGAGAGGGACACGGAGAGGGTTACGAGTTTTCCAAGAAGTGTCAAAGTGACGTTCAACCATCGGCCGCCCTTCGCCCCCTGCACTCATTACCCGTCCCTTCGTCGGGCGAATATAAATGCGCGCATTATTCGCGCATAGCTACTAGTTATTTCTTTGAAACGCACCCCGCATGCCTACCAATTTGCCCTTTTCGAATCAACGTAACGCGCGCGACATCGAACACCAACCGATCCCAACGATAAGGTCCCCTACCTTCAAATCCCTATTCCATCAAACTATGAATATGCAGCTCAAGATGCCTATCTTACATATGCCGCGGCAGAGAGTCAGCCTTGCGATAATAACGCCGAATGATTAGTTTCGATCATTTAATCGGCGAAAATCAGGACGCTTTGCAAGTTGGAGCTGTGCTGACGCAAGTTTTTTGCCAGTTTGATCAAATTTTTTTAAAACAGGAGTAATTTTTTTACAGGATACCAGTAATCGAGTTTGAATTTACCATTGTCCTTTCGAACTTACTACATTACTGACGTATTGACATAAAGCATAAAATTGTCGCAAGTTGACTAAAATAATCCCAAGAATAATGCAAGTCGAAGACTACTGTACTGAATTATCTTGTCAATCGGCTGACCCAATTTCGACCCAAACGAATATTTCTTCCAATATTCCTCGACAGAAATTTAATTGTTTCAAATGGTAATTTACTTGTAACAAGCAAACGTTATTTAAAATAGAATTATATTTATCGAAAGACTGAAATACTTTTTTTAATTGACAAAATTGCCTGCGTTTTCGTTCCCTGAAAAATGAAATGCAAATTTCAAAAGCGCTCCGTTGACGAAAACTTTCCTTACCAGCCGTAAACGACGTGCTCCATATACTTCTGTACTTCTCAAATTTCAAACTCGGAAATATCGAGGAATATTTTGCGAATGCGGCGCCATCGTCATTTTTTACGTGAGAAGTGTTTGGATCGGGGCTGAATTTTTGGCCACATCGCTTATTTCCCATCGGTGGGTATTAGCGTACACAAAACGGCGGAGGGTAAGCGAAGCGATTGCTCTCGCATGGGCCGACGGTTCTGCAGTGCGCCTTTTCGCATGCAACCCACGTAGCATCGAGTGGAAACTGACGGTAACTTGTCGGCCTTAGGATATTCAGGATTCTGAACTCTGGAAACAGTCGGACGTGGAAATTACCATCCCAAATAAAACTTGAACATTGAAAAATAAATCAGAATCACGCGTGACAACCGAATCGAAATCCAGACTCCTTTCTGGCAATTTTTTTCTTGCGCATATTCCGAAATTTTTCTTCTCAGCTAAGCGCCTAACCGCAGGCAACCGAGCGATACATGGTTCACATTGCACCGATGAACCTAATTTTTCATCTTTGCTGCTTGAATATCTGAAACATTTATGGATCGGCTTGTCTGCGTGTGTTAAGTAAATTATGGTTGTAATAATCGTTACCTTTCAACTCTCCAAAACTTATGTATTCCGAAAAAATCGTTGGCGCGTTTTATTTTAATACCCACAGCTCGAACGAAGTGATGTTTTCTTGTAATTTATGAATTATAAAATGAGTAATAAATTAGGGAAACTGGAAGTGAAAGTTCGGCGAAAGAACAATAACAGCGTTGAAATAATTTCAGCAGGTCTAACTTGGTTATGACCGATTATTCCGTTTCTTGCTAAACGATTCTGCAATGCTGCAAATTGAATTGTCTTATTGATGATTTTAGTCCTTGGTCCCTTATGTGTGTTTACGCAGTTGGCCCGCCGATTGCAAATACAGGTCGAAGTTCCATCAGATCTATTGATCGAGTTTGAGTGACGGGTGCGTCTAAAATGGGTCACGGTTTTTGGCGATCTACCAATTCATATCCGAAGAATACTTTGTCACTGTTCGACTCTATACGAACAAAGGACACGGGTTCTTGTGATTCCGAATAATAGCTCGTAATCTGATTGAGGGAGCCTGCCCGTTGCCTTGTTAGCAAAGTGTGAATTTATTACGGAAATCAATTCTGCCTGATGATCAAAATACTGAACTTTGTCTATGAATTTTAACCTTATTATGCGCACATCGCATATGCTGGCCTTCGACGCTTTGTTTTGATGAAATGAATTTCAGGCCACGGTTTGGATCTTGACACCTCAATTAGATTGCACAAGCTTCGCGCGTTTTGTTTTCTCAATAATTCAAGAGTATCGCGAATTTTTCTAGGACTGAGTGAGAAATCATATGTCCGGATGTGCAGGGATGTCGAGATGAAAATTGAACGATCCTTTTCTGTTCTCCTTTATATGTGTCAGGTTTGATACCTACTGGAAAAACTGTTCATGGACTGGACAAGCGGAAACTGCGCAATTCGAGCGAAATAACCCCAAGGATTAACAAGGAAAGAACACGAGGTGTATCTCACCGATTTTCTTTATTCTCTGATATGTATAGTATATGACAAAATATAGGACCCGTGTTTTGTTTCACGGGCTAATTTCATCGGTTGAAGGATAAAAACTGGAATAGTGTACTATTGATTCCATCAAAAGATTTGATTTCATTCTCGAGAAATTCTGAGAAATCAGTTCTTAGAGGTAAAACTTAGGGGTGGATTGGTCTTTGAACGGCTGAATTCATATGTAAAAAATACGCGTCATTCTATATAATAATTGACATAATTTTTTTATATACTACATTGTGTCACAGATTGAAGAAAACTGGCGAGGACGTACACCTCGGGTATACCTTCATTGTAAGAGAACGATATATGAAATTAAGATCGAAGCCTGTTGGTGAACGTGTGCATTACTAATCAATCAACAAACGTTGTGATACTTGAAACCATAAGCAACCGCACCGAAAACAGAGCAAAGCTCGAAACTTTTAGAAACCCTTTTTTTGGTATATCCAGATTCGAATCCACAGGAGTTCGCTTGCTAACCCCGAAAAAAAAGTCATCACGTTAGTCATTTCGTTGGGCGACGAAGAAAATTAAGGGTACGAAAAAACGTGAATTGGAAGCAGGCAACCACGAAAAAACGACGCCGGAAGAAGAAGCTCTAATCATCTTGTCCACTTTTATTGTAACCCATTTCCTAACTGGATCTAATCATGGAACGATGTTAAGGAGCGAAGTTAATACGACAAAGTTCGGTTGATTGGACGAAAATTTGTACGCATCTATTCAAGATTCCCTTCAGCTAGATAGATATTCAATATTTCGTCTGCCAAGCGTAAGTGTAGCTGCTTGAAAATCGACAGGTAATACAATTTTCCGTCACGAGATTTTATGCCGAGGAACGGGCGTAGAAATTCAACCTGTCAGCCAGCCAGGACGCGAATTCTTCGCCTCCTACATCAGCATTCGCGTAAAGTAATCCACGCCATTATCCGTCCCCATCACGATTCACCCATCTAGGGTGGCTCGTGATTTAAGACTGTGAAAAAAAAAAAGAAGAATATAACAGACTGGATGCCAGACGAACACTTTCAGCACGTACGCCGAGAGCCATCATCTATCCCGGGCACGTGGTTTGCAAAAATTACACCAAAAAATACTCTGCTGCAGAGTTCATTTTGCGATCCACCGTAACAAAATTTAATCGAAATTGTTTTGATACATAATCTTGTGTAGAGCAAGCTGTACGGCATTCGCATCTAATCTCGGTCACGCGCAAAAAAAAATTCAAACCAACGACTCATCGCGCGATGAGACCAGCTTCTAAGAAGTTGCAGAGAGTAAAATTCTGATTAAACTGTTTCTATAAATCTTGCCGGCTTTTGCTAAATGTGACGAGCCTTAATTTTCAAGGATGAATTAGGTGGCAGATGTTCCTGATTCTAATCTCGCTTCAGCTATCTATTTAAACAACGGATGTACAACGTCCTCAAGGAGGGCGAGATTAAACAACTCGCTATGCGCGGAGATAAATTACTTCAGTTATGCATACCCATACAGGTGAAGATCCGTCCCGTGATACAGGAGCAGTATTAAATCCAGCGTTTCCCGTTCGTAAAAAAAAAAGAAACAAGCAAATAAAAGTTATAAAAATTGTGTGACCACACTCGAGGTTGAGACCTTAGCAACGTGGAGATGATGTTACTAACGAAATAACAGATTGAAAGAGGTAGACGGAAGGGTGGGGGTGTGGGAGATACCCGTCTCAGTGTCTTCACAATGAGCAGAAAGTTGAGGGGGTGGAAGAATGGGATGAAAATAAGGGAGATTAATTGAATCGATGCGTCGCTGAGTTGTGCCTGTACTCGAAGATACGCACCGCCCGTTGCTACGAGCGTTTGATTAGCGACCAGCCAATCACCCGATCAATTGACCTTATTGGTATCCACGCTCGGCTGGTCACGAGCAGTTTACACGCACTTTGAACACTTCAGTGGCGACCGTGACACAATTGTTCGACAGGGTAACTACGCCGTCAAAAGCGTTGATAAATTTTCCAAGCTCTTGACTCGCAAAATGATCCTTGCTATTATCCACTTTGACCAACTTTACATTCGGCGGCTAATTTTCACCATGGTCGAGGGATGCGTTAGTCAACATATCCCAGCATTCACAAGGCATCCATTGTTCTTGGTAGTAGGAGTTATAGAAGTTGAGGCCAGTCCCCCCCGTCTTGCTAGGTATTTCGGTAATTGAACCTAATCGATTTTCTTCTGATGATTAGATTCCGCGACACCGTCTGCCTCCACCCCCAGCTGCTATCACATACCACTGGTACAATCATCCAACGACAAGTGAGACTCTTCATAGACATATTTTGTTCATTACCAATCCCAACTGCGGCCCTGCTTGATGTGCCTGCATTCACAGACGTGTAGTACATTATAGAGAGTCTACCCCGTAGTCTACCTTGGATTATTCTAGCCTGAAACCAATCGTATTACCAGTTTTTCATGGACATTGATCTGTTGAACATCGCTGGAGACAAGCGGACGAACAGATTGCCGGATAAATTGCAGTTTCAAGAAGCTCCGGCCCACGATTTGCCGCTTGACCAGTCAGGATGATTGAAACAGGTCGAAACGACATTTGACTTAGGAATAAGAGAAAAAGAGAGAGGGAGTGAGTACCGTGTGATTGGTACGTGCGATAGAATTCGTTTTGTTTTTTGTTAAAGAAAGAAAAAAAAAACACGACGACGTGAGATCTAATTGCTCGTTTAATTGTTGCAGTTTGAAACCTCAGAGTTTCGAATTTTCGTTGGAAATGATGTCTGCAATGAGAGAAACGTGCAGCGATAATCAATGGGCGTCGATCAAGATGGGAATTGTTCGCCATTAGTTGGGGCTACCGTGGGACCGCGATTTGAGCATCGATTCCTCAAGAGTCCGCGGGGGTTAAGGGTTCGATAAACGAATTTTTGGAAGGGTGCTGAATTCTCGCTTCTTCCGTCGTTGATCAAGTTAACCTGTCTATCCCATTGGAAATCAGTTCAGCGTGGGAGAAACCTGTGATCGCAGAAGTAGCCTACTAAGAAAAGAAAGCAGTCTCTTTTCCATGCGATATGATATGGTTAACGGTAATATGTCGCATGTTGTGGGGCACAATGCATGGCAAACAAAGAACAGACTGAGGACAGACGAAGGACAACCGATCCCCTTCTCTTTTACTCGCCCCCATCACCATGGCTCCATGCCTAAATTTTTTTATCCCCTATTTACCTTGCGTCTGCAGCGGTGAAGGTATGCCTAGCGTTTTCGGAGATCGCTTCATCTATTCATAATCTGGAGCGAACATTTGAACCCACCCCGTTTCTACGGCTCAAATATTGCCGCTGTATTCTCATCGCCGTTTCCCTCTTCCTGCTTTTCTACAAATTTCAATTTTACCCCCACAGAGAGACGTGTTCAACTTTTCGCATTATATATTTCTTCCCCGATCAGCTAATCTACCAAGTTACGCGGCGACCTTGTCACTAGGCGGGCAGATGACTAGATAACTCGTATGTACCTCTTGTTGATTGCCTCACGATCAGCTTGCGGGCAACCTACATTGGAAAATAGCGTTAATATTCATCGGAGCAGAGAATAAATTCAGGGATTAACAAGGCGCGTATCTGTGTCACCCGAGGGTAAATATTTACCGTGAAACAGTGTCAGCGGCTGTAATTAACGAAAGTCCTGCAGGTAAACACCCTGAAGATAAAATTGCTTACTTTTTCTCTTTTGATTCGCTTCGGTAAGCCTGCGCCTCGTCGATGATTCCCGGCAATTTCAGGCGATTCAATCTAATTTGAGACAATTTCAGGTGAAGGTTGCCGCAATAAACTTCAACCACGCGTAGAGTAGTCTCTTCGATCCGCTTACACTAGCCTTTGACAATATTCAGGAAGGGAAAATTAACGCTCAATACAATTAACGCGAGGGTCGAAGTTTTCCCATCGATTTTTCTTGGCTGCTGATACGCACCGAGAAGCGTCGTGATATCTACGCCTACACGATCTTAACAACTATCCCGATCCCTGGTAGCTTAATTGTAATTGGTAACGACGCGAGCAACGTAACACCGCGGTTGTACCGAATTCTAATAAGGCTGTGTATACGTGTATCACTGAACTTCTTGTGCGAAACAGCCAAATATGAACCAAACTTCAGCCGAGGCGCGAGAATTTCACGCTGAATAAGCTGCTCCGGATTTCGGTTCTTTGGGGTAAACACATAAAGCGTAGAAGCACCGGGTATTGTGTGCCTAAAGTAACGAGGAACGATGGAATCGTTACATAACAGCGAAATGTTGAGGCGTTTGGAGGCGTTTGTTCTTTGCCGGGAAATTGTTGTCTGCGTTACAAGTGGCTGAATATTTACCGGTAGGCAAAATTTCAGTTTTAAATACGAGTTTTATTGAGTTACGCTAATGGTACGAGAGTCTTTTAATCCTATTTTCGGGGTGTACAGAAACTTGAGAACAAAAGTAACACCCGACAAAGAATCTGAGTGGAAAGTTTTTTCACTCAACTGAAACTCTTAAGCGATAGGAGTGACGGAGGATTTCCACCCTCAATAGTCGAGTGCGCAGAGCAGGGCGACTCCTCGTTTTATCCAGTGAGCTTGAGGCCTTAGGCTAGGCACTTCTATGGACAGTACAAAGTTAGTCGAATGTCCTGTGGTACTCAGGGTCCCAGCTCGAGTCATAGTTTTGTAGACTGGACAATCGTAGACTCCTCGATCAGGGTGTTGGTGATTTTCCTCGGGGATCAGCATTATCGTGGGCATATCTAGAGTGCGGAAGAATCGCAAGACAAAAATAAGAGCAACAGATATAATCGTGAATGATGATTGGTAGTCATTGCTTAACAGTTTTGCTCATGAACTGTTGATATTGATGAGATTAAAAAATTACAGGTCGAAATGTGACAACAGTACCGGTATAAAGTTCCTTGGGTAATGATTCCGCTAGGGCTGTGTCACCCCATCGACAGCCTTCGAGGAATAGTCCGTAAATGGCGCATCCGTCTTTTGGTTTTTGTTTCGGTTTACTGGACAGGACCTTTGGACGTAATGAATGTAGGGAAGTAAATAGATGAATAGACCGCGTTACTGTTATCCTAGATCTAGGACCGCCATTGTGAAAAGGTGCGCAAACGATAAAAAGTGCTGCTGTCAAGGGAAAGGTAGAGAAAAACGCACCACAAAGCCGAAGTCGATCGCGTCGATGGAGATAGCGTATCTGCGAGCAAAATTCTGCAGGGTTCCAGTCAGGAATGCCTGAGGAAAGTAAAACCCAGATATCCAAAAAGCTGGGGGAATTCCCCTGTTGTACCATTCCATGATGAACTTTATCCTCTCTTTTAGATCGATGACCCAGGCACCTTTGGTAAATTTAAGGTTTTCACATGGGTAAAAGAAGAGTCACAAATAGGGCGAGTGAGATGCGTACCGAGAGGCTTGAGGGATGGGTAACCCTTATCCGCCCAGATCTTTGGCACCTTATTGTTGAAGAGGCTGCCCGACATGGTCTCCAACCTTTCCGACATCACGACGAGTCCTCTGAGCGCTTTGAGAAGGTCGTTCAAGGACACGATTAACTCCTGTAGTAGACCGTTGTACCGTTTCGCTTCTTGGTAGAGAACGGTGTTAAGAGACTCCTCGTAGAGGACCGGATACCTGAATAAACGTCAGCTGTTTGAAAAGCGCGATTTCTTTATACCAAAACCGTACAGCGCAGAGGCATCATTATACTTTTCATAAAAATCGTGGAGGTTAAAGAGGGGGGGAAGCTCTTCCAAAATATCCCTAGCTCGTTTGGAGGAAACGTCCTCCGTGCTGCTGGCTGCGGAGCCACCCACTTCTTTCGGCTGGAGTGCCAGGAGAGTATCGAGACACGCGAAAGTCTCCGCCTGGGCGTAGCTGATGTCCGCGTTTTCGTGGAGCCCGAACAGGGACGGATCGTCGTTTAGGGGGAAAGTTTTTATGTACGTTACGTAATCGGCAAACGGGGTGTCGCCTGGAAGCTACGGAAACGAAGGTGGATGAGTTGGAACAATGATCTAATAGCGCATCGCCCAACCCCGATCCACCTACCTGATGATAAAAGCCCTTGGCGTCGAACTCGTAAGTCGGCGAGGCAACTTCTTTCCTGTAATAATCCTCCAGAATGGTCAACACGCATCGCCGATCCCAGTCGTCCGTTATTCTGCCCCCGTAATTGATGTGGCCGGCGGTGTAAGTGAGCACCTAAAACGGAACGCGATCGGGAAATGACGACATCATCGAGTGAAATAAGGCTAGCCGATTGATACCTTGAACGGCAGGTCCGAATACTCGGCGAGGAACATGCGGAGCTGGGATATGCAGATGGTGAGATCTCCGTTTGTGAACTCGTAGGGGATGTTGAAGCCCAGAGGACCGAATTTCCGTCTCTCGAGGAGAGTGCCGTGAAACATGCAGAGCGCGAACAGCATGTACTTGAAGTCGGGTATCTTCGATTCTTCAAGGTTGAGGTGATCTTCCAGTTCCATGACTTGAGTGAGGTAGGCGCGCAGCATGTTCGCCTAAAATCAATCCAACGATTGCTCCGGAATCACCAATGAATCAGCAATGGGTTACAACCTTGACGCCTCGGGGTGGTTCGACGGTGATTTTGCTACAGTTCTGCAGAATGCTGACTGGAAAATGAGCGCAGGGCAAGGAAGTGAGCCATAATCGAAAGTCACGGTGCGTACTCTCGGGAGAAAGCTCGTCCACGAGGGTCTCGAGTCTGGGCATCCAGCTGGGCGCGAGGTGGCAATTCTGTATCGAATAATTCAGAGCACGAATTGGTCAAAGGAATCTTACAATGAGGTCATCCGCGTCTCACTTGAAAGAAGAGCCAGTTCCCAACTTCGGTTGACTGCTTCAGCATCAACTCCGCCCTGGGCCCTTGGCCCTGACCGAGTGATATCGAGTACAACTTTTTCCCCATTTTCAATCTGTCCGCGAATTTGTAGAGATCCGCAGCCGGGTCGGTACCGGTTGAAAGGACGAAAATTAGCGGTGTCGTCGGCTCAGAGTCCTGATACATGGCGGAGACCTCGGTAGTCTGGGGCTCGACGAAGCGGGCGCCGAGGAACTTCGCAATGTACATTTGCATCGCGTTGGTGAGCTTTCCTGGTCGCAGGCATTTCAGAACCAGCATTTTCTGGAAGTCGTCAAGGGAGTCTCTCCACGGCTGGGGAAACGGAACCCTGCGGGAAGGCACGAAGCAATTCAAAATCTTAGTGATTTAGTCCGGGCACTTGGGCATGCCACTCACGTCTGCGGCTCCTGAGCGTCGAATACGGTCTTGAATTGTGGCATCAATTTCACGAACGAATCTACGAAGTTGTTGAACTTGGGCAGTGTTTGCAACGATTGGATTTCCCTCCAACAACGTGGCGATATCCAGTCTGGCGATGGATTTGGCAACAGCTGGAAACAACCGATGCTATCAAGATATTGACTCGAAAAGTCTTTATTTCAAATCGAACATGTTCCAGCGTTTAGAGTGTTTTCAATTACGCTTTTCGGTACCAACCTGCGACGGCGTAGCGCCAGAGAGCAAGAATCTCCACTCGGTTGGGTCGATGAGATTCTGATCTATTTTGAGCCTCACGCATACCAGGAATGCAAAGTGCAGTTTGTGTTTCTCGAAGAGGCTTCGGCAAACGTTGGAGAACAAATTGAAAGTGAAATGGATATTGATGGTCGAAATTCGCACCTGGATGTCACCTAGAATCGACAGACTCTTTAAGGGTGCGATATTTCAATACGCGTTAAATATCCTGTAAACTATCTACTATGCGACTAACTGCTTATATCCGTAGCTGTCATGCTCGCGATGAATATGTTTACGAACCACTCGAGCGAATACTGATACATGTTGTCGACGTACTGCAAGTCAGACAGACAGAAGAACAAAATACGAGCACGATTGGCGACCGGAATGTACATGCTCCTGGTGGTGTCTATTTCTGCCTGAGTTATCTCAGCTTTCTCGACTTTCTCCTGTTCGGTATGAAAAAGAAGAAAAGAAAGGGATGGGTAAAGGAATGCTTTTTGCAAACTTTTGGTTTAACAAGTCGGTGAATTTCTCTTTGAAGATCGCGTCGAAGTTAGCCAATAGGCGTAAAGCCTTTTTCGCTTTTACATTGAAGACGTGGCATGGTAAGATGGAATAAACAAACGACAAAGGAAGAGGGAAGATCGACCTTTATCTCCTCACTTTTGATCTTGGACGCCTCCAGCGTAACGATGAGGTCGTTGTCATCAACGGCAGAGCCTTCAGAAATCGAGAGTCGATAAAGTATGCGGTCTTCGATTTCCTTCAAATCCTGCTTCATCTCCGCACTGGCAATAACGAGAGCGCCTCGTGCCTCCTCGAGATCAGGTCGTTCCTGCATCGCCACAAGAGCAAGCATCTGATCCGACAGACCGCTGTGTGAAGAGAAATTCTCAATCGATTTCAAATCACGGCGAGTTCCGCAAACTCAATATCAAACGTTCCACCGATTCACCTGGCAGTAAGAGTAAAGTTGACTAGTAGCACCTTGATCGCAACTTCCGGGGTATAATGGGGATTCGTCAATTTCGTCGTCATGTAAAGCCGGAAATCACTGTTGTACGGAATGACGCTGTCACCCAACTTGACGACCATTTGGCCCCCCTGCTTGAACAACGCATTCTTCAGGATCGGATCTAACGCCGCCTCCAACGACGTTCCGACATTCTCTATCAAGCAGCTCTTTCCGAATCGAACACACCCTTCCAAAACCCGTATGAGATCCATGTCGCTCATCTTCACCACAGACAAGCCGATTTTTCCCTACGGTGAGTCAAAAACAAAATAATAAAAATTTTGAAGTAATCGTCCAGCTGCATTCCTTCCTGGAAAAAAAAATCTCAATCGTTACTCTCACCATGTTCCTTATCCACTTGTTTGCCTGACCCTGGGGATCGATGAAAAGTGGCCAGCGTTTAGAATTCATAACCAACACCGCGTTCTCCACTGAGAAAGCGTCGCGGGGGAGTCCATCGATCTGCCACTTCCGAATCTCGACAGGATTTCCGAGCGTAGTTACAGGCGTGCAACCGTCTGTGTGAGGAACACCCTCACCCAGCACCGAGTACCACAAGCCCAGAAGCCGCTCTCGATAAGTGTCGGTGAATGGTGTCAAATACGCGACAGCGCCTGACAAGTAAAAGCGCAATCCGTCATCGCTTGTGCTTTTTAATTTTGCAGCTATCGGTTCACGGCTTACCGGCGGACAGAAGTATGTCGCCGGTTACATTCCGAAGGGCAATCTTTATGCTGGCGACGGTTGAGATCCAGCGTTTTTGTTCGTCGCCGAGACCGGCGACGAGGCGAACAGCTCGGAGCATCCTATCCTCGCATATCTGTTTCTCGTTCTCGAGGACGGCCTTCTTGTCATCGGCGACCTTGAGCAACTGCTGTAGGTTCTCAATGCCCTCTTCAACCTCTCTTAGCTTCTCCATAGCGGCTGCCAACGTCTTCTTAGTCTCGCCGAGGGCCTCGTCGGCCCGGGCGAGCGCCTCCATCTTCGGGGCGACTTTCAAGTTGACGAAGTAGTAATTGTACATGGCATGGACCCATAGACAGAGGGAATGACAAGCTCGGGAGACCTGGATCACCTGCTGCGGTTCGAAAGCTGGATTTTCAACGTACGGCTGGAGCTTTTTTATCATATCCGCGGTTATGTCCTCCTTGTTGAAGTTCGCAAGGGAGTTTAAGAAGTGCCCAGCGTCGGCGAGCATCTGAACACCCGGCGTCCAATAGTCCATTACCTTTTCGCCGGGCATTTTTCCGGGCAGCTTTGAAAATTTATGAAAAAATGTTTCACTGTTATCATTGAAATTTTTTACGGGGATAGCGGATACATCCAAGCTAGATTATCGAGCGCCCGAACAAACTTTGAGCGGTTTGACGTCCTTTATTATGCAGATCGCCTCGATGACCAGGACCACGCCCACCGGCGGTCGCTTCATGGCTTTCACTTCCGTTATGTCCCCCTTGTTCAAGGCTTTTAAGCTCGCCTCGGCCTCCTCGAGCATCGGTCTAGCTTCGCCTAAAAATATACGGCAAAACCGTTATCCCGCATATCTATTCTGTACAAGAAATAGCGCCAGGCTGTAAAATTCCAAGGACTCGGCCAAAATTTAAAGTGAAGTATTTCGTTGTCAGATAAAAAACTGAGGAAGTCTCACTCAGATCGGTCTCGGCCTCTTCCTTGATCGCCTCGCATTTCTCCTTGACGCGGGATGCTTCTTTTTCCTGCTCTAAGGCCAAAAGCTTCGTTTTCTCCGCCTCAATCTGTAATGGATACCAAGATAAGTGTAAGCTCGGGATTACTTGATCGGCGAAATCCGATTCGGGTTGTCCCCGCACTTAACCGTATCTGCGGTTATCCTTTTTATCATTGCGGCAGTCGCGGCGCTGGCTTTTTCGAGTTCAGGCTTCATCCCAGTGAGGATCGTTTGCATTTCCTGCACCTCGACTTGGGTCGACGCCAACTTGTCAAGTCCTGAGAGAGGAAAAGGGCGATCAGATTAAATGAGCTTAGCGCCGAGGGAAACCGGAACGACTAAGAAAACACGGACAATTAAAGCTCTCCGAATACATAGGCAGGCAGGCAAAGCCTGTAGGGGTGAGATTACCATAGATGGAGTGTACGCAAATCTATGCTAATTGATTATGACGGAGAGCGGTACAAGTGAATTTTCGAAGGGACACGTTTATCAAGTCGGTTGTAGAGCAGGGTCTGCGTGCCACTGATTCCGCAAGCTTTGAACGGGGAATACAGGGCCTGACGAGATATTGTATACAATCAAGGCACGTGCGGTATACCGGGTGTGAGAATAATCGATAGAACTACGTCTCTCAGCGTAACTCATTTGAGCCAACAAGATAGTGTAAGGGAATTTACAGAAACACTTCGCGCCAAAAGATGAACGCGTAAATCGGACGTATCGTTGACAGAAAACGTAGATCATGAAACCGCGTGTTACACAGGATCGATTTGGATCTATGAAAAATCATTCCGCGCCGCATAATCGATTGCCAGAATTTCCGCGTAGGCGGTGAACTTGAAAACCCAACATTTTTAGGAATGAGGAAAGGCAGCCTTTTCTACGATGAAAAATACCCACTGGCAAGTGCCACCGGTTTCAAAGTGAAACGCTTCGACGGCTTACACGCGAGGGACTCGGAAGCCTTAATCCAAACAAATCGCACCGCAAATTATTATGTATTCGGAAAGAGTGGAGATCTCGTAGCGAGGATAAATCGTTGCTGGTCAATAATAGAGAAATGACAATGAAACCTAAGTCGAGACAGAAATACTAAGTCCAAACAAACCGGTGCCCTAGTCTCCCTTTTCTTAAAAGGTTTGACACACTCGAATGGACCATGACCGAGTTACGCAACGTTCGTCGTTTTCTGGTCATCGTGATTTGGTCAGCACCAAAAGCCCTAAAAGACGGCCGTGATTTAATATTTCACTTTCATTTGTTAACGCGGCTTCTGTCGGTGTCTTCTAAATGTCCCGAAGAATCCAGCTGTTCGTCAAAGACCTGACGGGCACGGGTGGTCGCGTTCCGTCGCATCGTCGGAGGCTAGCAAGAGGGGGGGAGCACTTTTCCCTCCTTTCGTCGTCTAAAAGGGTCAATGAGATGACGTTAGGCTCGTATTTGATCCACGTTCTGGAATCCAGCCAAGACTTTTAGCGTTAAACGACTGACGACGAGGTTAGCGGGTGTGCCTCCTCTCTCATCCACCGACGCAGATACACCGATTGTCCCGATCCGCAGACACGAGACAAGCAGACTAGTCTGGAATTTATATATCTGTCTCGTTTGATGGGGTGAAAATCGGTGATGTCAAAATTAATGGAAAACTTTCCGTCGGTAGAAAATGAATGAAATTACAGCGGAACGGGGACATACTTGGACCCGATCTATGGGTGTTTAACGCCTAATTTGATAAACGAAGGTGATTCAAGGCGCCGCCAGACTCTCAAGACCGTTCACCCCTCCTACCTATATATTATTAAACGTCTGAGACGATAATTTGGCAGAGGACAGATGTTTGATAACTGCAAAAAGTATGGTGAAGAAGGAAAAGACAAGCCGTACTGTAGGATTTACGATAATTGACATTGATGAAGCTAAAAGAGTCCAATCACCCAATGACAGACGATTCACCCGCGTGAAGAGGTCTTCCTTCTTTTGCTTAACCAGGACTGTGTAGCTCGATAGTAACTCCAAGTACGAAGTGGGCGTCACGTAGTTGTGCCGAGATAATTCCTAAACGTGAACGTATAGAAGGAGAAACATTTTACAAGATTCCAATGGATCATCGAATACGATTCGCTCACCTGCAAGAAGTCAGCACTGGCCTGTATGACACTGGAATGCATGAATTGGCATGTCTTCACGATGTACGGAAGCGCGCTTCCCGAGATGCTGGTGTCGTCGATTTCGCTAAGGTACTGCAGCGCTACGCTCTGCGAATGATCGATGCCGTGGTTAAGTAACATAAATCGGACAAGATGACGCAGGTGTTACAGTCACGGTGCTTTGCTCGTTATATTCACGGAGCTGGGCTCAGGATATACGGTGAGACGACTGTCGGGTAAGCTTCTGAGCCCTTGGAGTTGACGCAATAACCCACCTCAAGCGCCGTCGAAGGCCAGGCGCTGAACCAGTCGATGGTGCAGCAGTTGACTAGGGCCGGGAACTGCCTCAATCGAGCCCGAAATATTTCACCGAGTGGACTGGGGGATTAGTAAGGAAATTTCAGCAAACATTGCCAGACAACGAGAAATTCGACAAGAAGGAAGGAGGAAGTACCCGGCTTAAAGCGTACCTCATAGTGACTACGGTATGAAGATTACTGCGAACTGTCTTGAGATATGCTGAGAAAAGGTTGCTCTTGGTCAAAGGTAAGCCTGCCTCCTGGGTCGGGACACGCATAACTTGGTATATTATATCGAGTTCCTCCGGCGCGTAGATATTTGGAATGTCACCGGAGTTCAGTATGTTATTCAAGTCCTCGAGGAAGGAGTCGTTCTTTATCTAGTTGGCAAAAAATTCCATTCTAGCAAAAGCATTCCGGCATTCTTATAGTCGCGTGTTAAACGGAGTCGAATGAGAAATGCAACGTTGTATGGGAGAAAAACGATCGCGATACGTCTTCGGGACTATTCTATTACGAAAAAATCTATTTGCCACCGTGAGACCACTCCGTTCAGTGATCAATGATATCCACCGAGACGCGGGGACTCGAATGGAGTATAAAGAAATGGAAGCAGGATGAATGACGAATAGAAGACGGCCGCTCCACTTTTTCCTTTTTCCTTCGTTCGACGAGCCGCGATACTAACTTGACTATCCGAGAACAGGAAAACTATGGTATGTCGCTTCGTCCCGGCCTTCAGCATCATAGTCTTGATGTCCTCCCGCCATTCGTTGTTGCCGTAGGCCTTGCTGAGCTCGATTTGAAAACAGTCGTACTCCATTATAAACGAGGACAGTTTCGTAAGGCTCGCGCGACCTGGGGGAAAAAACGTTTCACCGTAAAGAGAATAATCGATGAGAAAAAGACTGGATACGTTCAACGGGGAAAAGGATGGAACCTGAGCCACCCATTCCCAGTAGCAGAGCGTTTCCCCTTGGCTGGCGCAGGATACGCGCTATTCGACATATGTGCCCCATTGCATCCTCGAAGAAAACCAACTTCATCGGCGATGTCGTTGCTATGTTGAACTCCTCGAGAGTGTTCAGAAGAACTTGTTCCAGCTAGCGGTAAAAAAATTACGAAACTTACGATACCGAGTGGCGAGTGACGTGGATATTTCCATAGCTTTTTATGGTTTCGATTTGATAACGCCGAAATCGTTTGTGCTTTACCTTAGCCATGCTGGTTACTTTGACGTACTGACCGAAGGAATCTATGAAATCTCCGTACAGTAAAATTCCATTGCCGATAACTTTATCCGTATCACAGTTAAACCGTTTCTCCAGTATCTGTCTGAGCAGGTTGTCAAACCAGGCTCGATCCGTGTCGTTCACCAGCCGATCGCTGAAGACTCGAATATTCTCGTGATACCACAGCGTCATAAATTCTTCCACTCTCTGATGAAACAATTATAATGAACACGGAATTACCTCAGATTTTAATGAAATTCCAGTGAGGAAAGATCAGGAACGGAGTGCGTCATTATACCTAAGAAATTTAATTACCAAATTACTGTATTATACATTCGACACTAAAGTTTGCGCTGAACAGTGCTTAAAGCCAAAAGTAAAACCGGCAGATCCGAACGTAAAAGTTATTTTTCATCGAAAAAAAAAGTTTCTTCTTCCGCCCCCGGAAAGAAACTTCAGTTCGTCGTTACAAAGTGAAAGGATAAATTTCATCTACAATAACCTCTGTGACAAGTGATCTCTTGCACGGGTTTTGACTAAAGTTCGACCAATTTATCAATCCATTTGAAAGATACGTTTGACATTTTTCTTTTTGCTTTCTACTTGAACAAAACATTTATCGCACTTTGTTGCTGATAATTTCTCGACAGATTATATCTCCTGCACAAACAGATATAACGTTATCGAGAGAGTTGGTAATGTTCGTAGCTTGTGAAACGAGAGAAAAAAAAATTTGATAAATCTACATTATTCCACGTACCTCGCTCGGCCAAAAAGTTTAAAATTCACGTTGCGATAAGGAATCAAGGAGACGTTGAAAATTTAACTACGAGCAATAAAACTTAAACTCGCGAAACTCCCTCTTGACTGGTTTCTAGCAATAAATCGCTTACCAGTATCTTATCCGGGTTGGCCATCAAAATTCCTTGAAACACTTTGCTCAAATCCCTGAGGTTGAAGGTATAGTGAGACTTGTCGGGTGTGGGAAGCAGCTCAGATATGATAATATTATATACACGGAGAGTCGCGGTCACCGTAACATCCAACAGTTCTTGCAGATCCTCCGTCCTTACGAGCCAAGAATTTAGAATCGTGCCAAAAATGTTTTTCTAGATGAATGGAAAAATGTGTTATTAGTCACCAAGGGTCTACGGAATTATCAATTCTTCTTATCGACTCTGCAGCCAATCACGACTGGACCAAAATACAACAGGAGAAAGGAAACGAAAGAATACATGTAATCCTAAAGGCGATATTCGCAGCTGTTGAATATTGAACCTACGGCCATTGTACACAGCAGCCATGCCTCCACCGGATGCACGGTTACTTGGAAGTGTGCAATTACTGAGGTGAGCGGACTTTTCCACTGCAGGATGGCGTCGCGGAATGAAAGTGCTAAGAGGGGGGGAAATAGCAGGAGCATCGGTACAAGGAGAACAGCGGGAGTGCAGCGAATAGACGATTACGTCGTTTACACGAGAAGCACCCTCCGGCTCGGAGCTCGAAAGGATGTAAAATTACTGATAGTTACGGGGTGAGTTACGAGGGCTAATTGCGTGGGAGTTAACTACCAGAAGCAAACAGAAAGCTGCAAGGACGAAGAAGCGAGATCGGGCCTCGGTCGAGGCCGCGATACGTGAGGAACTTCTTTCCCCGGGGGAAAATCCCTGTCTTCCTTCCAGACCTAAAGCACCCCGCTGCTGTTACAGCCGGTGGAAACGACGCAGATAATTCCATGAAACCGACACACCTAGGCAGAGGAAAATACCGCGACGGTACTCGGGGGTGGAAACGAGGCGTTTACGTACCTCGCGGGGCTTTCCTACAACTTTACCTTGACATCGTCCTCCATTTCTGTGAAGGCGAGGTGGTGAAGGTGGCGGGTCAGACGCGTCGTCACCGGGTTACGTCCGCCACCTGGAGGTCCCATGGCCGCCACGAAGTTGCAGTCGTAAATCAGGTGGAACTGGCCAATTTCCATTCGATCATACCACCCTGCAGTAACATACGCCTTGCACATTATAACGTCGATGTGTTCGTACCATCGCAATCGATGGACTTTGTGGTAAATCGGCAATAACGTACGACGTCGTCCGAGACTTATTGTTTTACCCTCGTGTTTAGCGAGAGGCGACAATTATCTGCGTCGGGAGTAAGGAAAGAAAGAAATGATCTTTTGGCGCATAGGGCATGATTACGTCACTTCTCTCGTCCTGAGACCAGCCGATATGCTTCCGAGGAAATTAAATTTTCACTTGCATCTATAGAGGAGTAGTAAATTAGCACGGAATCTTGTTCAGCCGCACAAAGAGCGACCCAGTTCTGCCGTCTGTTTGCGGCGAACAATTCCTTGTGCGAATGTCTCTCCCTTTCAGAGATCCGCTTTGCTGCGTGATAAATTTAATTTTCTTGTAACAGAGCGTCACTGAACATTCGCATTACCGAACTTCCGCTCTTTCAGAGTCCGCTGAGACTGAACGCGTTAAAAATCTAATTCGCGTCGGTGTTAGTTGCTCCTAATTTACCTTGACAAGCGGGTGCTACTTTTGAGAAAATCGAACTGTTCCTTATTGGCCCGGATTACCTGCTGAATTATACTCGACCAAGAGAATCACGAAAAGATTACCAGCGGGAATTAATCCCGCGTCCCTCTACCAAGCTTCGCAGTTATTCGATCTCGTTCCATGATCTATTTTCTTGTTTTGAGACAAAATGTACCTTACGTACAACGCCTCTGAAGAAAAAAATTTATTAAACACCATTTTGTCGGCGGTCGATGCTTATAAGCGTAGAGTTACGACTTATAAAGAAATGTGGGGGAATATTGCCGTCTTAAGCACCAGAAACAAGAGTTGAGCCATAAATTTCGACTTCAAGAGCGATGGTCTGATGGAACAATTTCCCTGTTATAAGCTTAGAAGAACACGAAACTCAAGCTTCTTGACTGAAGAGTAGAGTTTCTTGTAGTGAAATTGGAATATCGTTTGCAGAGATTTTTCAAGAGACTTGTATCGAAGATTTTCTCCCCAAACGTTGACGTAGAATCTTTCTGTTTTCCAGCATGTCTGAAATCACTCGCGTTCCAATTACTAGAAAGACTCGTAGAAGGTGAAAAAAAACCTCCAGACAAATCCTCGTCGCAACTGTCTCCAGCTTCGTAAGCTTACGCCGACTTCTCATGCAATTACATATTATCGCTGAGTCATTGACCCTTTACTGCATCGAAGAAATTCGCCCTCCGGCAAATCTATTCAAGGGCAAATCCTGCGGGGTCGCATTTTTGAATACATGAATGTCAATACCGGAGGCTAAGAGGAAAATCTTGTGACTTCTGGCTGCTTTCAGATCCAGCGGAATATTCATCATTTCTCCTGCGGTACTCAAAATTTCACATCCCGAGGTACATTCAAACGCGCCGTTTGTCTCTGTCGCGAGTTTGATTGCTCGCCGTCTAAACTATGAGCAAATTATTAGCGGAGCAAAAATCCGATACTTGCGGGAAGGAAATGGAGTTACAGCCACGCGGGATTAATCGATTTTAAATCAGGAATCTCAGCACTAGCGGGGAAATTGAATCGGTCCGTACAAACCTTGCGGAAAACAAAAAAACAATAAAAAATTGTTGTAAATAGTTACTCCGGTTTGTCTTAAAATGGCCAGCGATGCTCGAGCAGCGACGTTATTCAAGACCTTTTAGTGTGTCTTTAAGGAACTCCGAGATCATCTTACAAACTGACCGGCACATCACTCGAGAGTAACTTGATCTCACTGTCAGATCGAGGACAAAGATAGGGACCAAATTTCGGTAATGAGTGATTGATTAAATGCGTTTTTTATTTGTGTTTTCGGGCAAACCTTCCGATTTAATTGTCCGGACTGTTTCCTTTCGATCCTGCCTTATCTCTGACAGAACGTAACGCACTGGAATGCCACGACCCAGAACCGAGGTTAATTGAATTTCGCGAACGATTAGATCAGCCCTGCACATTAATTCCCTTAACCAAAGACTCGGCAATTTTCTCTCCCGCTGCAACGAAGCACTGCAGTTGCAAGTGTGTGTCTAATAATAACACAGGCGATGGTAATAATGTCAAAGCGAGATGCGCTGATTGATTTTTTTCTATTGCTGGAGGCGGGCGTGACCCCCTGTTATTTTCATGATCAGAGAAAACGAGGTCGCGGAAATAACCCGGTGCAGGCGGCGAGTCGGACCCCGGGGAAAATAATTGGACGTCGACGAGTGTTCCAATATTCACAAAGAGAGAAAAAGAGAGAGGGAGAGAGAGAGAGCGTAGGAATTTTCGAATGGTATATGATTCTGTGGACTTTGAACCGCAGACGTATGATTCGCGGACAATGAAAGACCGCGGCTCGATGCATCGGTAGGCGAAAAATCGGTTAAATTATCGTACTTTCAGTCCGGTCTGTACGCTTTATTCAAAACCTGATCCAACGCGGTGAAATTAATTGGATGATTTCAGAACTCGGGGAAAAAAATTCGCAGCGTTTTATTCTATATTTATATTACAGGATCTCAACGGGTGAATCGTTGATGCGGAGGCGGGAATTTCCAGAGAGAGGCGGTGAATAACAGAGAATTGAGCGATTCGAGGCTATAAAATATGGCTGAAAAACACTGGACACCGATACTGAAGTCCTTGTACCCTCCACATTGACGTATAATAAGTTTCCACCACCTCCTTTACGGCCATTCCTCCTTCTTCACCTTCCTCTCGATACGTTCACGTGGGACGATCTGTCGGCGATAAAGTGCAGCGACCTTAATCGTGACCTGGACTGAACCTGATGCTCAAAATTCGCGTCTCGTCATTCCTATACCCTCATCCATTTGTGCCTGATTACCACTCCGGCATCGGCGCTTCATGCACGAGTAATGAAGACAGTCCCTTCATTGTCCGTTGATTTCCAAATTTTTTTCCCGCCCCATCATCTTTATCCTCTTCGTTGTCTTTAAGCGGACCATTTTTTGCGCCACGAGATATCTTTGTTCCCCTTTATTTTTTGACAAACTTTTTCTCCTCTGACAGACGTTCAGAACCGTAATAGCAGCTACGCTGATGCTAATGTTCGGATGGTAGAAAAAATGTGGATGCGAAGTCTGATGTCTAATCGGACAAGGTCGCGTTGAAAACGAAATACAGGAACGGGATACTTTTCAAGAAAGAAAATAGAGTATAGTATTTTTCTTCTTTTTTTTTCTACATCTTTTTTAACGATTAACTGACTTTCCCTTACATCCGCAGTTGTAATTCATTTTTCTAAAGATCAAAAACCTCGAGATTTTTACTTTAGAAGAAATGTCTGAAAGACGTTTACCGCCCACAACCGATCGACTTATCGTCTCTTTCAAGTTTGATGGAAGAAAAATAAAAACTGACACAATATCTTGAATAGCTGTTTTTCGTAAGAATTTCGTTTTAAAACGTATTTGACAGATTGTATAATGCGGTAATTACGAGAGCAGGCGTCGACGGATTTGATGTAAATATTATAGGCTCTCGAGCTTTCAACGCGATAATCATTTCGACCATCGTTCGTTTCATCGACGGAGAAGTAAGGTTTTCTCGCACATATCGCGCGACGGGAAGGAAGAGAATTTAGTCGAATATACAATCAACTAACCGCTGAAATCCATGAACTGCCGAATCAGTTCGATGGGTGGTTGGGCGCCGTATATCTCCAGAGTGGGCATATTGAGGTCGTCTATAAAAAAAACTTGCTTCTTAAGTATGGGAGGGCCGTAGACACCTTTTCGTCGTTTTTCCAACTTCGAGTCGATCAGGTCCTTCGACAAAAGTTAATCGCGAATTGATGGAGGGTCTCAAGGGTCAGGGGACACTGTGCGAACTTATCCCCTCAGACTCCGACATGCTTACTTGGGTCTGATTGGCCGATGTGCGGGCGGAAAAGGTAATGAAATCGCATATGTATTTCTTGGGCATGTTTCGAGCTAGCTTGTTCGACACAGTGAGGGTCTTTCCACTTCCGGTGGGCCCGACGCAGAGTATGTGATTGTCGTTGACGAGAAGGTACCCGACGAGCGCCGCGTTTCGCACGTTGTCGATAGTCGGCACCTCCATGTCTGAAACGGAAGAGCAAAGATCGTTGATTCCGAGGTAATTCCTCAGCGATTTGATTCTAGGATTCGAATTACCCACCTTCGAATTTTGTATCGGATGTGATTTTTATCGAGGGAATATCGTCGAGCCATTTCACCCACGTTGGCGCAACGGGCTCGGTACCAGTTATCGGATCCGTGAACCCACCGTCGTGAAGCCTTGATATTAAGTGTGAAAAAGATTTATAAGAGAAAAACAAACGGAATAACCTTCGTGATTCTGCGGGAGAAACATGAGAAGAAGGAAAAGGAGATGAAGGCATATTGTGCGGTGGGAAAGCTCGAACGCACAATAACGATGGAATGTAGTTACAGGTACGCGAATCCATGGAATGTAGACATTGTAACGGCGAATGGTATGTTAAATCTCCGTGTATTCCATTGTGTATATATCTACAGCAGGCGGTGCGAAACCGTAACTTTGCAAAACCACTGGTATACGTTGTTCCTTTGTCCATTTACCTACATTTACAATGCACAGCTCCCGATATTTGACAAGTAAATTTACTCAGCAAACATTATTAACATCGCCCGCTGCAGTGAAATTTTGGTCATTGCTTCAGGCAACCAGTCGAGATTCCCTTGTGAGATGACCCGCTTTTTAAAACGACCGATTTTCATTTTTAGATTAAACTTTTAGCGCGAACATCACGAGATCAATCACCCATCATCCGCAGCGCCGAATCAATCCTGAGTCATTGTTGTTTATAACAACTGATCGGGGACTGACGGACAATTGTAGAAATGTTGAAATACGCGTGGGAGCCAATTTCGGCGTAACGATTAATCAAATTATTGTACGCGGACGAAGAACGGAGTCGAATGCTGTATGTCCAGCAAACGAGTTGCGAAAACAACGAGAAGGAAGGAATTTTTAAAGTCGGACGTAGCCGGCACTCGCCTGTAGTCGTAAACCATCCCTTCGGCGGGGAACTGCATGTCGTGCTTTCCGTCCTTCTGCATTCTTCGCATCCAATCATTAAAGATGCGACGTCCTTTATGGTCGCATGTCGCCCCGAGACTCCAGACCACAGAAAAAGCGACCCAGGGCGAGATGAGTTTTGCTAAATATAATAACGGAGAGAAAGGGTACAGATTTACTCCACGGGGACGGAAAACGTGCGCTGTGTAGATTTATTCCCACCTTTATCACGAACCGCATAAAAATTTCAATGCCGTGTAATTTAACCTTTCGCGACACTTAACGGTAGGTGAAACGGTTCTATTTTTCAAGGTGAATTTTGCCTTATCGATACAAAAATCGTCAACGATTAGCGGCTTCAAGGTTTCGTAAAGTTTTCGAAAGTCGAGACGAGTTTTGGCCGAACTTGCCATTAGGTATGTACAAGGGTTTTTGGCGGAATTTCATTAAATTTATTACTAATTATTCAGGGAGGAATCGGAGTGCCCATCATAATTCCATTTGGCTAGTTAATACAGGCATTTCTCGTTATAACTAATTGTAAGACGCCAAAAATTAGATCAATTATTTCATGGGCTGTGGAACGATTGCATAACCAAGAGCAACTTTTGTGCTGTAACGCGATATTTCTACCGATAGCACACGCCCGGAATACGATGACTGAAAAATTCTTTAAACGTCGGTCAAACGAGACTAATATTTTGACTAAATATCGGTGCGCTGTCCTTTTTCGCCAGTGAAATCGAGCGAGTTAAGCAAAAAACGTGAGACGTATGATTTTCAACCCCGTGTCAGAGATACTGGAAATATTTTCGAGTCCTCGGCACCAGCTGTACAAACTCACGTATCAGTCTTTGGAAGACAAGGGACGGTGGCGCTTTTCCATCCCGACCTGCCATGGGTCCGATACGATATTGGAGAAGGTTAAAATACGACGTGACCATCGCGCTGTCCACGGTTTCGATGATTTCGTGAAGCTGCTGCCGCAGGAGTTTCAGTCCAGGGAAAATAAAGTAGTAGGAAAGATTCGACAGTGTCTCGGCAAAGCTCTGCATGCTCTGTCGTAAATAAAAAAAAAAAGTAGAAAATAATTAATGACGTAAAAACTAGCATTGACAGGACAAGTTTTGTCGTGCAGAACCAGCACAGAGCGGTATTAGAAAGCGATTTTCCATTCTTCAAGAAATGTAGAATGTTCGTTACATTCTCAAACCTATTTTCTCAACTCAATAATGTACAGATCTGCACGCGGTACAACGAAAAGCTCGTTCGAAAGGAAAGAAAACTTTGGCGCGTACTAAATGAGTCGAGGTACAACGCCGTATTTTTATAATACAAAGATTTCAAAGGACAACGAATGCATCATCTGTACAAGAATTTTTCGTAAACGTTCTCGCAGTACGATAACAACGGTATAAAAAAAAAAAAAAACAACAAAGATCGTGTAGCTACTTGAAGATTACGCGTAGTCTTTTCGACATCTCGCCGCGGAATTTTCACCTCGTCAACGCCTTATCTACCAGTAAAACGAACCGTCTCTTTTTCAAATGGAAAATTCAGGCAGCTCAGCTGTTGACTGTACTCAAATCGAAAAACATTTTCAGATAACGGGAAATACTCGCCTCCGGCAGAGCTCTGATCCAGCAATCGATGAACGGTTGAAGACCGACGACTCCTGGCTCGAGATAAACCATTCCGCACCTGTTAAGCGAAAAGATATAATTCCTCGCACTTGTTAAAACGCTCCGAGTTATCCTTACGGATCGAATTCGTTACCTGGACACGGTAGCTGGTGACGCGACGCGCAGATCCGCGACCTCGAACATCATCGTCTGGGTTGGCACGAGTTTCATAATCTCCCCGGAAGTCAGACAGAGCTTTTTGTTGTCGTCAAGTACCGTGTTCAAGTTCTCTATCCACACAGCGTCGACCGGCCCATCAAATACGTACCATCGTTTGTCTTCATCTGCAGCCGTCGTCCCGGCTCGTATCATGTTCGACAGGATACCGTCAGTCCTGAATCGAAGAGGCAGAGGACGGCGCAATTGTAAGTGAAATAAAAACGACCGGGGATCGTCGATGTGAGCGATCAGATTTCACCCTGTAACGTAACAGCGGATACTTCCGCACGATATGCGATTTTTTTGCCGATTTCTCTTATCTACCGCCTCCACTCCCCCCGTTCCTCGTCATTAAACGTATCCCCACAGAATTCCAGCGAGAAAATAGCTCGGCATGCCACCAGCCACCCGTAGTATTGTCTTTAATGTCCTCCGCGTCTTCGCGTCTCCAAGTTGAATGTCAACGGGAAGACGAGGGTTCGTTCGCAAAAGGTAGTTGAGCCACTGTGCAGTGTTCAACGTGTAAGCCCTAGTCCGTGGAACCAATCCTGTCAACGTCCCGGAAGCCGGCGCGCATCAGGGCAACATTCGCCATCTGATTAAGCCGGACTCAGTCGATTCGTAGTAAAGTTTCGCGGTCGTGGTAGCGACCCACATTCGACCTTTGACACGAGGTATGCACGGGGTATTTGTCCGACATCGAACCACCGGCATAGAAGCTCGTGAATTCCTGGTGTTTCACTTTGTTCACGATATACAGTGACTGGTTCGAATGCCAGACAGAAGGTCGGCCTATCACGAGTTGAGGTATTGAAATACGTACCATTCGTGGGTGTTGATGTCGTATTCACCGTAGAGCTGACCCATCGTGATCGACTTTGGATTGAAAACGAACGTGTGCACGGGAGTAAACGGCTTTCCACTCGGCTGTGGTTTACCCTTCAGATTTGTGCAGGCGTCTTTCAGGATTTCGTAACACTGTTGAAGAGGAAAGCGTACCGTTAAGGACTCGATCGGAGCAACTCTAATTTGCATCGCATTCGAGAGGATTCTTTCATGGGTCGGTGAAATGAACTCGAGATGAAAATTGAAAACGAATATGAACTGGGACAGACGACGGGCGTTGTCAAGCGAAATGATAAAGAGACCCGGGGACAAAATAATCTCCCGAGATTATAAACGACTCTTTCCTCTCCTGTCCGTCTACAAAGAACCATATTTACGCGAACCAATTCCCATGTGCTGCTCGCCGAAATGTGTATACCGTATAATCTACGCGTCTTGGCACTGAGCCAAATATTCGAAAGTTTCGATTGCAGCGTTCGACGCGAAATACGCGAACCGCGGATACGCGTTGGAACGTAGCGACCTAGTCTGAAGAAAAACTGGGCTGTCTTTTCAATCCGGCGTTACCTAGCATGGAAAAGTGGCGGAATATCTTAGTCTCGACCTTCGCATCCGTTAAAAATTTATGATTGCGGCATCGATTTACCGGGGTGAAAGAAACCGCGAAGTGATCCGCTGTATTGACGACAGTCGAAGACCTCGGAGTGACGAATGACGCAATTAGAGTAAGACCTCCGCTTCGCGTAATTTCGCAACACTGCACGCTGTTTACCGAAGCAAACTCCGAACCGCGTCCATCCGCATCGCAGCTCCAATGTCGACGAAACTTGTACGACTTTGCGTCGAACGTACATTATCTCGCACCGTGTGCCGGTTAGATTAATTAAAGATTCGATAAAATTTCTGACCTCTGGTTACGGTGGCAGCCGACGAAGTCGAGCTAATCGATCACTTGCAAAACAAAGTGATACGGTGGAAGAAGTAACAGACGGGTTGAATTGCAATGCTTTTATTAAATATTTAACATGAAAAAGTAAAGAATCGCGATCGTTACTACTGATATTAGCATCGAAGCAACCGGCATATTCTGGGACAAATTTAACTTTCGACGAAATCAATTAGAGGTTGTTATTTTTATCTGAGAATCGATATTGTTTTTAATTTTTTTTTCTTTCTCTCTCTCTCTCTCTTTTTGCTACGGAGAAGTCCTGCAACAACAGCGTGGCGCATTCGGCGATAGGCGAGACAGTGCAAGAACTAAATTACCGCAATTGGTATGTTGAAAAAGTTTGATTCTGCAGGAGGGTAAAAGAAAATGGGAGAGAGGAAAAAATTGGCAAAGAAAAGAAAAGGAAAGTGGTTGTACGCCGGGTTTATGGGCTCGGACTTGACTCCGATATAATTGACCCCCTCACTATCGATGGTATTCGGCCACTCCCTCGTCTATTCATCATCATCGATGATCGTACTCCGGCCCACCCTTCGACCACCGGCTTTTATGGGCTCGTTGTACGAGTAGCCAAGTGCCTGCTTAAGCGCCAAGCGATGCCTGTGCTTCTGAATTCTGTAACAGTGTCGAACTAAGACTAGACAAGGGATGGAATTTGGCTAAATGAGCGCGATGTCGATTCGAGATGGTTTTAAACTTTAAACACTCGTTTCTCTCTTTGCACGACGATGTTTGGGAAAAGCGATTACCACAATCGGCTGTAAACATCTTCGGGAGATCTACGATGAAATTCTTTCAACATCAAAGCTTGCAGGTGCTTGCTAAATTTAAATTACCGACAACGGTATCTTGAAGTATTCGAACGAGTGGCAGCTGAGTTTCAACCGCAAAATCTGCACACGTGGAGCGTAAAACAGGGATAGTGTTATTTGCAAAACAGGGAGAACGAAGCTAAGGTATAGTCCGCATATATATATATATATATATAGCGAAGGATCGAAACGCGTATACAGCTGCTTGAATTATTTATCGGACACGGCAATTCGTTATTACGAGTCTGTTCAGCCGCTATACGGGATATTATACGTATACACACACCCTCGATCACCGCCCAAGACTTTTATACGTATGATTTACGGTCGCGTATATGGGGGACGGGAATATAGAGCGTATAGGTAGGTGTGTTGAAAAATACGCATCGAATTGAAAACAAAAAACAACTCTCGACGAGACTCGGTCTACAAACCGTCATCTCGAATTCCGCATATCTGTTATATGTTTGCCGTCTTGACCGGAAAATTTAATAGCGAAATTTTGTCCCTCGTGTACGATGATTCTAGATATGTTTTCGCTGTGTTAACAAGTGAAACTTGAGATGCTGAGTTAACAGATTGGGTAACTTTCCGTTTGCCAATCTCTATCTACCTGCCTAGCGAGTGGATTGACCCATTTGCGAGATGAGATCCTAACATAATAAACCTAGCGATCATTCTCCGGCAGATTTAGGCGCGATCCTGATGCGGAACACGTGTGTGTACAGTTCGGGATCAATTTTGTACACCGAATTCCGTAGTCATGACTCCACCAATGCGGATAAAAATTGACCGAGGTATCAAGCATTCGATGAAGGATCTGCCCTGAAACGGTTCGTTGAAGTCCCACGATTTCCGTTTATAAAATATTGACCACCTATAAAGCATTGATAATAATATTGTTCCTTGGTATGTAAACTTATTGCTGAATTATCATCGATTAATAACTTCACGATAACTTTCTATGAAATTTTTCAAGCAAAGTTGAAAAAGAACCTTGAATTATATTTCTGCGCCATATTTGAAGAACGATTTGCCAAAAAAATCGCCACTGCAGTATCCCACTATCGAAGTAAAATAGGGTTGTCCAAATTGATCCCCCGCGAATTCCACAGGGGGCTTGTAACCCCGAAGAGTCCCACATCCGTCTGGGTGTTCTCACTTTGACAAGCCTCGTTTGTTTTCGTTAAGCTCCCTTGAAACCCCTGAAATTGGCAACCTTCGTCGAGGCAAAAAGCGAAGGCTGACGGTTGCTTTGATAATTGAACGGTAGTTGACGTCATCGGGTGGGAAATTTCCCGAGCTTCCGTTGGTCAAAATTTGCAGCTGAGAAACTTTTCCAATTGGAATAATAACGATCGTCTAACCGCGCAACGAAATGAAACCCCTACGAAATTTTTTCCCCTTGTATTTTCGGTCCATTTTTCGCGCGATGCAATATAGGCGGCAAAAACGCGGACAGAACAGTGGCAATCCATTAACCAAGATCTGATTGAACCGGGACTGTGCCAGATTTCCGGTGGGCATATGTACACGTGTAATTAGGTCTGTCCGTTCGGAACGTATAAAGGACTGTGATCGGAGAGCCCTTGTTTGATTGGGGTGTTGTTTGATTTCAATTCAGCTTTCAAAGAGTTGGAATCGGAAGCTCGTAACGGTGCTTCCGATAGAAGTCGTTATGCGTATAATAAATACAGAGTGCAACAGTAAAAACCCCCTCGTGAATCATAGAGTTTTTTTTCAGCGGCGATTCCGAGTCTTCTGCGCAGATGATCAGCCGTTGTATTATTAATTTCAACAGCCTTTATCGACGCGCAATTGCTCGCTGACATTTTCGTACGAAAGATCGTTAATTGGACGCCGAATTATCGCTCAACTTTGCACAAAGTATTTGCAAGTGAAGAAGTGGCCGGGAATTTGCCAGGATTAACTTACGGAAAAAATTCCAGAGCAATTCAAGCACGGGTAGATGTAGATGTATGTATAACATGTGTATCAAAGGTTTCGGCAAACCAACGCAAAGATGACAAGAGAGGCAAATTCTTGAAAAAGCTGAAATTATGTCGGAGCGACATGCCAAAACATGATGGAAGATTTATCTCGGCCGTAAAATATCCGCCGCCTCTGCTTCTCGTCAGGAGAGATTTTACCCCCTGCAAAAACTTGACGGTTCAAAAAACGTCGCAAAATTTCATCGCGCATAATTTCACTTCAGCAGTTCTTTGTCCCGTACGCCCGTACACTGTTAAAATTTTTTTTACAGAAGTCCACACTCTTTTAGTGTTGATTTTAAGACCACTTGGTGTCAAGAATCGAACGATTTACACCGACGATGTTTAATTTCACACTAATCGGTGTGGACTTTTATTGAAATCGTGAATTTTCTAACAGTGTAGGATCGATAAGTAAAATTGTACATTCCTTCCCCCGACGTTCAGGGGTGTAGAAAAATTTGTTGCCGGTGGGAATCGGAGGCTTTGCGCCAACGCCGATCGTAAGATCCTCGAGTCGTCGTAAGCTTACAAACAATCGCCAATGGCCGATTGTCTGACTCAGATTCGGGAAGCAGGTGTGAGGCCCTCCGCAACGGGAGCGCGTAGTTTCAGTCGTAAAAGTCGGAGGTATGAATGAGAAGCGAAACGGACAAGGTTGGCGAGGCGCATGCGATTTAACGTTTGGTGCTTCGAAGCCAGAGCAATCTTCCTCGAACGCCAGTCGAACTTGCGCCTGCCCTCTTTGATGGACACGGACGCGCAGCGTTTAAACCTCGGAGCCGAAACTTTTTAAACAACGAGTTTTGCCCAACCTTGTTATGATATTCGGCTGAGCAACCGTCATTGGCATATAGACTTTCAGTGAAATTAACGAGAGCGGAGATTAAAGTCGAGCGATATTGTCGAGAAGTAAACCTTTTTTCGTGTTTACGCTACGTGCTCTCCTTTTTCAATTTAATTGCTGAATAAAAAAAATAATAACAATAATAATCATAAAAATATCCCCGGTGTGCCAACTCTACGGGCGTGCAAATAAACGTTACCAGAAGAAGTGAAAAAAAAAGGAGAGAAAAGAAAGAACCCCCCCACACACAGTTTCACCCGAGCCGCGAATAACTCTTTAATTAGGTCATTGTGAGTATCGCGGTGCAGTTTCCGACGGCAAAGCAATCTCGCCTAAGCCCTAAATCGATGGACAAAACGTTACACGGGGGACGATTATAATTGGATTTAACGGAGTGTGACGATCGGGAATTCATTCCAGGTTGTCGTAATTGGCAAAGGTGAAACACACTCGCTTTGAGTATCGGGCTAATTTCATTACATCGATAACTACCGTGACTGCGGATCAAACAGCCCAGCGTTTACACTCTGCATGCGAGAGAGGGAAACTTGACTCGCGACTCGCGGCGTGTCGCCACGAAATTATTCACCTCGGGCACGTGTTCGAGAGTTTTAGACGTACGTAGTGAACCGACCCCGTGAACAGTGCAACGAGAGGGTGAACAGCCCGAGTCGAGTGATCGTCAACGACAGCCGAATAACTGCGGATGTAAACGGACCGAGATATGGACAAGATTGATCTGGTCTGAGGCGAAGACCTGCAGGTAACGATCTCAGATACGTCATGATAAGAGAATTGTCCCTGGGTTGCACCCTGAACAGGGTGCGGAGGGCAAGTCCCGAGGATGGGTCCAACCTCACCGCTGCACAGAACTCGACCTACGATCCCCACGAGCTGCTCGACGACGGTTACGAGGAGAGCCAGGACGCCTGCTACTCGCTCTACTTCCTCCTCGAGTTATTCCACCTCTACTACATTCCGCTGATTATCCTGATCGGCCTCGTCGGCAATCTCCTCTCGTGCATAGTCTTTCTTAACACCCACCTCAAGATGAGGAGCTCGAGTTACTACCTGGCCGCTCTCGCCTCGGCCGACTTTGGATTCCTCGTCGCTCTGCTCCTCGTGTGGCTGAACAACACCGTCGGATGGCAGGTCTTCAACAAGGCCGGATGGTGCGAGACCCTCGTCTACATCAGCGCGGTATGCAGCTCCCTGAGCGTTTGGCTGATCGTCGCGTTCACCGTAGAGCGATTCATCGCCGTCCAGTATCCTCTGCACAGGCCATACATGTGCACCATAGCCAGGGCCAAGACCATTGTACTGGCTCTGGTCGTCCTGGCTCTGGTCAGCCACTCGTACGCCTTTATTACGGCCGGAGTGATCCCCGCACAGGACGGCACCGAGGTCTGCGAGCTCAGGATGGAGTACCACGAGACGATGCGCATCATCAGCATCGTCGACAGCATAGCGAGCCTCATTGCTCCCCTGATCCTAATCATCCTCATGAACACCATGATCACGGTTAACCTCATCAGATTCAGCAGGAGGTTCAAACAGGGACCGGGAGTCTCGACGCACTTTCCGAACAGGGAAAGGTCCGACATAAACCTCAACCAAATTCCGGTGAGTCTGGACTCTGGCTACGTGTAGCTGTAAGTCACCCCCGTATTTCAATCCACGGGCAGTTGTATTTCTGGGAAGGTAATTTCACCGCGAATCGCTTCATCCTGCGAACGGTTCACATCACAACTGCCCACTACCGATCTGGGTCAACTTCGAATACCTCGCTGTAAGCACGTTTCACTCCGCTCCTATCTTTAGTCCCACAACTAACCACGGACGTGAAAAAGAGATTAAAGGCAATCCGGATTACGACTTTTTATTTAACACGTATGAAGGATATTTTGTCGTTTTTGAAGGTGCCCGTGGAACAACGAGTAACTCATATCGCTAATTCGTTGCAATTCTTCGTGAGAAGTTTATACCTACCGTCAAGTACGTCGAGGAACAATTTGCGCGCACTTCTGTCCTATTGCAATCGACGCGTAATCGGTCCGATTGTTCTACCGTGTCCAATCTCGCAGATTCCATTCGGTTTCGATCGGTCACTCCACCTGAGCACCCAACACAATCGTGAGGTAGGGTCGTTGATCACGGTATCGGTAACTTTGCCGTACGAGTCGAAACCGGAAATACTGCGCACCGACTTATTTATGCGTAAGCTTGTTTGTGCGTTGCTCCGTGCTGCAAAAAAATATGGCAAAAACATCGGTTAGAGCTGCTAGACTTGGCGCTGTCCAAACATCGTTTGAAAGAGATTCCAGCTTCGAATGTTTTGTTTTCCAAAAATTTCATCGCTGAAAGCATGTATCATGTGAGTTATACTTTATTAACTTCAGACGACGCTTAAAAGCACAACATAGTCGTCAATCAGTCATCTCTTTTTCCTCAATCTTCTTCTTCTTCTTCTTCTTCTTCTTCTTCTTCTTCTTCTTCTACTGTTCTCGCTGGTTTTCTTATTTACCACCCTCGCCGTACGGTCGATTGCTTTTCGTTCCGAAGACCCCGACATCGCTACACGTAATCCACCTCTTAGTCTGATTCTTTTTTCTCAATATCACGAGTGATAATATCGTCCGAGGTGAAACATACGGTAGCGAAAAAATTGCTAGGGTGCGGGGAATGGGGACGTCACAATTGATCGCTGAGGTGACATTGCACGGGGAGAGCTCGCACCTACTGTACATGGGTGCGGATTTCTTCGACAAGCCCGATGATCGATGAAGTCTGCAGAAAATTGGCCGGTTTTCTTTGTCGAAGGTGAGAAACAGCGAGAGGTTCGCGGTGGCCTTGATAGCTGCAAATACGGCATAACCGGGATGTCGACCACCCGAGTGGCTCGGGAGTTAAAAAAAAAAACCACAAACTTTTCTCGAGCTTTGCTTGTGCACTTTCCAGCAGTGATAACGGATCAGTTACAAGACCCAAGGATAAGTTCAGGCTGCGGCGAGTTAGGGAATAGAATTAATGTTTCGAGATCGGGTTAATAACGGAGAAAGTCAAAACCGTGGAGGAGAAATTGAATTTCGATCATAGATCCGTAGAGGCAATAAATTGCGACACTAAATGGAGGCTCATAACTCAGCGATTTAGCCGTCAAAGCGAGTCTGTCCCGTGAAAAATCAGGAAAATCCAATCACACCGCGGGCCTGTCAAACTAGCTTATATTGTAGGAGCGGAGTTGAGATACTATGTACGTAAGTCGTTAAGCGTTGATTGTGTGAGAGGCGCGAGTATTGGCCCGTTGGTGCACCGTGTTATTTTCAGCCCGCTTATAAATACCTATCCGACGCTTATGTAAGCGTGCCATTCATCTTCATAGTAGTTATAAACCCAACGCCAGTGCAATTCGATGCAAACGACGTATAATAATTCATTTTTTTCATCTACCCACGCTTCTGCTTACACCTCAATTTAACAGTCTGTGGAGGCAAAAAGAAAAAAATTCAGACACCTCAACTCAGGGAGAAATTAAATTGGATTAGATACGTGAATACGAACGAGAATTTCGAAATTTGCCGCCGTCTTCGGTTCCCAAAAATCCCTCTCGACACGAGCCGTAAATTCAAACATAGTTGGGTGAAACGGAAGAGGTGAAATAGCTTTTTTGCCACCAGTCTTCTTTTTTTGACGTATGGAAGAGACGTTCATTAGCCGCACCCCGTGTCGTAAACTTGAACCTGACCTCCCACCCTCTCGCTCAATTTCTCTCTCTTGCTATTTTCCTCGTTTCTATCCGTCCACCCTTACTTTCCAGAAACCGCAGGTGCCGCGGAAGAAATTCTAAACGTAGTTACACGTCATTTCCTACGAGAAAAAAAGTAACTCCCAGAGTTCCAATCTCCCGGGTAAGAGGTTTCGCCAAATGAAAAATCCACTCGGACGTTCTACTTTCCTTTTATCAACTCTACAAAAGTACAGTAGGTTCTGTTTTTCGTGAAAAAAACTTCGAAGTCGACGCGTATCCCTTCGAAATTTCAAAGGCAAAAATACGTGTCGGCAGATATTCGGCTTACAGATGATCCATTTTCCCGCGATTTTCACCGTAAAAATATCAACAACAATGCTATGTTTAGACATATTTTACCGAGCGACATCTAGACGAAGAAAAACGTAGGATTTTGGGCATCTGAAAGCCGAAGGATCCCGTTTTTCGGGTCGAGGATTAAGTTTGTTCTTCATCCCCAGTGTGTGCAGCGTCTTAGTCGGAGAGGTAAACGAAGAGAGATCGTGAGATCACTTTCCGTATTAATTGATTGATCGCTGCGGATCGTGAAAAAAGGGGGATCGCATTGGATCGCTTAATTGATGGAAACGACCTACGTTTCTTCGGACGACGAGTGTCTTTTATCTCCGTATGAAACCCAGGCCTGTGTAAGATGACGCGCAACTCCCTTAGAGTTGTTCTTGACGACGCGATAAAACTCCACCAGCACCCTCAGAGTCGGTATTTACTTCAGTTTCGTTGAACGCCGACGCAGGAAGTCGCCCCGAATTAGAAACGACGTTTTCAGATCGGTTTCAAGTTTTCCGCCAATTGCGTATTAAGAGTCGTTAACGTTTTCAGCTTTCAGCGAAGTTCGATTTCAACGAATTCAACGATTCAATTCCATCCAACGGTATAACGAAAAAAGGAAGAGAAACACCCCTGAGGGTAAAATTAAATTGATATAAAATCGGATCGCGTTGCCGAGAAACGTATCGAATATTGTCTAATGTACAACTAACGTGAATCAGGGAATCGACCGGTGATAAATTCTGGCCATCTTCCAGGGACTTTACCGCAACTGCTTTGTACCCACGTGTAACGAAAAATCGATAGTTTATCAAACAGTTCGGTTATACGGTAAAAATGGAATTCAAAATAAACGTACAAATTCAAGAGACCAATATTCAATTGGTCGAAATGAAAATCCGAAGCCGATGATAAATTGGTGTTGTGTATATATATATTGTAGATTGCAGAAATACTTGACGACAACTTTCAAATGGTATCTCTACACTTTGCGATAAATAAATCGTCAATTTTAATGCTAGATATATCAAAGACAAGTAGGCGGCAGAATGTTTTTTGCGTCAACTAAAAAGCCCTATGTAGATTTCTTCGATAAAATACCGAACACCCAGCACAATATGTTAGCAAGGGACGTCAGCAAAAATTGATATGCACGCTACGATACACCCTCCCTCCTCTCTCTCTCTCTCTCTCTCTCTCTCTCTCTCTCTCTCTCTCTCTCTCTCTCTCTCTCTCTGTCTGTCCCTCTCCATCCATCCATCTATCCGTGTCCCTCTTGTCTTTTAACTGATCGTATTGCTGGACACGAGAACTGAGTTTACGCACGGCAAAGATCGGTCGCAACACAGCTGCAAGCTTATCGCCAAAGTGTATGATATTCGCCGAGGCAAACATAGCTTATCATTATTCCTCGTTCACTTTGCAGCCACTCGTTTAACCGAACCCGCCTGCGTTATAGATCCCGATATCACGTTTACCGGGTGTAATGAATAATCGCTCTAATGCCCCGGGGATTTTCACGCGCGGTAAAAAGGCGCCGAAGATCATCCCGAAGCCCAGACACGGTGAGGGAAGTGATTTGTCACAGAAAAATAATTTTCAAACCAGTTTGGGAGGCTCGTGAGAGTTACTCGATTTTTACACTCGCATATCAGTCGGCTGAAAAGACCCTGTTTCGTGAAATCAAAGCGCGTGAGCTTAGAGGTTTCGCAAATTAACGACATAAATTTCCGAGAGCAAAGCGAGCCCTTACGGAAGTTGACGCTTTAATAATTCCGTCAGAAGGTGATCCGGAAACAGCTCATTTCCACCAGCTTTTGGGTTCAACAAGTACCGAGGATTCCTTGATGCGGTGATTCGAACTTGTCGGAGAAACCTACCGCGGTACTCCTTTCCTTTCAACTTTCCCCCGCGTACAAACATGTACCCTGAAATATTCTAATTATATGGAAATAGACGACGAGGAAAATTTGTCGGCAAGCCCAGGCTGAATTAGCTTTCACAACCGTTTGTAAATACTTAGGGAAATACGTTTCGGCGGTGGTGAATCCTCCCGAAGTACCCGTGAACTTCAGGATCGTAGCTAGGTATTTCAATGTCGCGTGTTTAAAAGTGTTGGAATTTGACCAACCGAAGGGCAACTCGATCCGCGTGCCATTTATGAACCACTAATTCACACCGAATTGAATCTGTGGAATTTCTCTAGTAAAATTCCCGGGCGATTTTCACCACGGGTCGAAATTCGGTCGTAATCACGATTCAACGAAATCAGACGGCGCTAAATTATTTCTCGGCATATACGGGATCGAAGATCGTGTGAAAATTTCAACTATTAATCATATTCGCGTACAGTAAATTATACCCGTCGTCCACTTGTTCCACCTGTTTTTACCCGGTAATCCGTTACCTGCAACGCAACAATTCATTTTGCATTTCGACACGACAACCGTTGTCTTTTATGTACGAATCAGGAAAAAGTCTGCGAAGAATTGATAATCCACCACCCGGGTGCCGAATTTTCAGGTGAGCCCGAAAGATTTATTATACGTCTGAAGATGTTTTTTGGCGGGTATATGAAAAAGCGCGAGGGACTGATCGTGAAATTTTTTTTTTTTTTTTTTTCATATTTTCTCTTCTTGCCTGATTTCCCGCGAGTATCCATCCGCTTGTAACGAGCACCGGATGTGATCTTCGCCAAGGATAAAGCGATCCCCATATTTTCACACTTCGGAGATAGTATTATAACACTCCGGAATCGAAATCTGCGTCCAAGCTATGAATAACCAGAGTGGTGAGTTTTGAATACTTCATAGTGAACGAAAGCTGCTCAGCTCTTTGCTCCGTCTATTTCTACCGCAAGCTGTCATTTATATATAAATCCGTTGTATCACAAGACAAAATCGGGCGAATAAATCGGCCAGTCTCGCGTTTATACATCGGCGGGAAATAAAGAAGGAATCAGACGTTCGAGGACTTGAAATTCATCATCTTCGATTAGGGTTTCAATAATATCAATAACCGAATACCACTCGAAGTTTTACGAGTTAACGATTTTCACGGTCGGTTATTTTTACCCGTTGTATCAAAACCGACGTTTTGACGTTCAAAGCTCCGAGGCAGCAGATAATATATGTAATATAAAGTCTCGGTATGATATTGGCGATGCCGTTTGTTTACCCGACGAAAGAAGCTTCTACCCAATAAGCTGTCTCTGAACGAGAGACAGAGAAACGTTTAAAGCAGAAAGGCAGAGCGAAGGAGAGTGGAAAAGAGAAAGGAAAAAAATTCTCAAATCTATTCGCGGTTCTTTGCTGCTATAATTACCATCCCTGTTGCTATTCTCGTCATCTGTAGAAAATAAATATGACATAAGGTGACTCAAAGCAGTTTATACAGCCGTCCCTCCACCCCCTGCAACCGACTTATATTACCCGCAGCGTCAATTTCCACCGATGTGATATGATTTTTAACGATAAATTGATGGCGGTAAAACGGAGGAAAATAGATAATTTATACAGTATATTGACAAATCGACAATATGTTTATGAACAGTTTATTCAACGCGATGCGATGACACGCGAGGCGTTCGGATGAAATATTAAAAATAAAAACATTCGCACCTACGTAAATTTCTACGTAGCGTATTACATGATATTATATAAGTTTTTTCGATCATTCGCCAAATCCACGAAAGAAAAACAACTCAATCAACAAAAGAGAGATTCAGCTCGGGATTATTCTTCCGGCAGAATTTATTAGCGGAAATACATCCGGATTACCGGATAGACGAGAAGCTCAGCGAAATTAGAAACTAAACCTGTTCGTTATACCTCGGAAAAATTTGAAATAATCATTTTTGATGTAATACGAATCGATGCTGGGCTAGTTTTGGAACTAGTTTTGAGAAACTGTTGCCCGAAACTCGAAAAGTTTCGGTCTAATTTAATACGCGAGGGTTCAGAGGTCACGTTGAGCGTTGAACTAGCGTATTCATGCGAGCATTGTCGCCCTCCTGAGTGAATTAGCATGTCATCACAGTGAATGAACGAGCCTCGATGGAGCCAAACCTCGAAGCTGTTGCACAGAGATCGCGGTTGGATAAACAAAACTAGGCGACTAGGCCAGTGGGCGAGAAGAGTGACGATTCGGAGCTTGCGGCTAGAAATAGCTGACTATGGAAAATAAGGCAGGGATTGAGGATGAATGGGATCTTGTAAAGTGTGAATAAAAATTTGTAAGAGTTGTAGAAGAGAAAAAGTTGTGAAAGTTACGAAAATACGAATTAAATATCGTTCGAATTACGTGGCAGAATTCAGTTTGAACAAATTCGGGTGACCCAAGCTAAGATATCAACGATTTGAGGAAAGGTTTTACAATTGCAATGGCGTTTTTGATAAGATTCTATTATTTTTCAACTCATTTTGATCGCTTATCAGATTTCTACGAATTGCCTGAAAAATATTTGAAAAATCTTTCATCGTAGTATAGTTACAACCCTCGAATAGTTGTACCGTACTAACACAATCTATGTCTGTCAACTCTAGACATAAATATTTGTAAAAAGAAATTTCAAGCGATCTATGGAGATCTCTTTAGCAAATAGAACGAGCCCAAAAACACAATAGAATCGGTTGTAAAACACGAGAGTCAAATAAGCGTTTCAAACATTGGAATTATGAAACATTTTTCTACATTGTTAATATCTGAGATTGTCTGTCGCGAAATTGCTTAAATTAAATTTTATAACAAAGCAGGGGTGAGGGTGTTTCATTCGTTTTTAGTAGAATTGGTGGAGATAAAATTGTTTTTTCTCCTCTTAACTTTTTATACAAGCGGTAAGGCTTATTCATCCTCAATTCAAGACTCGGCGCTAAGGTGCAAGATCATGAACCCGGCAAAAACATTCGTGATAATTGATTACTTTCCCAGATTAATTACCACCCGGGATTATTCCGTCTCCATTTGCTATTCATTCCTGCGGCTCGCGGACTGACAGGCTCGTTACGCTTTGCAGCGCGTAGAGAATGACGGGCGAGGTGCGATTTACGGGGGTTCGAAGAGTTTTCGCCATAACTTCGTTGCTCTGTCGCTGAATTACCTCCCATTCCATTGCGATTACGGCAAGTTTCGGTTTCTTCGAAACTCTTTCGTCGCCGATGCGAAGTCAGCTTTCTCAAACCGCTCGCCGTTCGAAATTGGGCAATGACATTATACATTATACGGTAATTTAATTAGGTAAGAAATTTGAGACCTTTTAGGGTGTTCTTGGAAACGTTTTACGGTCGTTGAAATTTTGGCAAATTTAATTCGGATCCAAGGAAGGTCACCTGGAAAAGTGAGCGGGTCTGACTCGTGGGGGAAATTTAATAAGTCAACGTTATTTACGGTGTGGAATTAGGGACCCTGGGTAAATGCATGTTGAACGAACGATTTGAAGCGGTTTGTGTTTTCGAGTAGACTTTGTCGGATCAACAGAAAATTGATCTTGATTTCTGAAGAGTTAAAATATGTATCTTCCGGTAAATTAATCTCAAGCCAAATTGAGCCGAAAAATTTTCACGCTTTGTACAACATTTTACCGTTGTACTCGATTTTTTCGAAACAATTATCGCACGCAATAAATATACCTGAATATAGGTACACGTATGAATGGCGGGGCAGAAACGAGAGGAGATATTACGAGGGAATTCGATTACGGCGGGGCGAGGGAAAGCTTGTTGTTTATACGTTAAAAATAACCAGCGCGCCTTCCGAATGATACACAATGCACGGTATGTCGTGTTCGGAAATGACTTCAATTATGCCGGATCGAATTCGAATTCTTTATTCTCCGCATTGAATTGCGTACCTTTTTTTCGCGTTTATCAGATGTACGATAATAGCTGCAGACTCGATATGTAACTTATATATCTATGTGCAAAAAAGGCGGAGAGAGAGCGAGAGAGACGGAAAGTAACGAGTGGGTTTAAAAGTTAATTGGACACAGGAATGTAATGTATATGTTGGTGTGGAAATAAACGAGAGGACGATGATAGCGGGAAATTTAATCGAAGCTTTTCCATTCCGAAAATTGTGATCGATGAGAGTTAATTGCCGCGTGAATTTAATCTGCACGTCCTGTTTTATTTCACAGTTTTTACGATTTTATGTACGTACCTACCTACTTTTCTGCCTGCATTGCAGCGCGTGGGACGAAACTGCCTCATTTCTCCTTACTGTTACATCGCTTGCCAATTACCACTGCTCGGGGAAAAATTCATTTTTTGCACGTCTCGCGGGACGTTGAAAGAAAAAGACGGGATAATATACGCAAGCTTTATTTTTGGCTCCGGGTTTACCTTCAAGGACGCGTAGTTTTTTCCATTGATCAAGCTAGTAATTACCAATATTCGTTGTCGAAAATTTGACTTCCTGGTCGAACGAGAAAAATGAGAGAAAAAAATGTTGTCTCATCGCCAACGTAAAACGATATCGATAATATGATCTCGTTTATACGCAGTGAAAATTGTTCAACATTTTGTCGGAACAGAACGTGGGAAGAAAAATGGTGGGATTAGTTTTTGACAGTGAAATTCCCCGAACGACGAAAAAACTATTACGTGGTTACCGATTTCACGTACCTTACAACAATCGAACGAAATTCCTGGAGAACAACTCCGTTAACTTTGCCGTCAAAGCTTTGCATGAAAAACTTTCTTCTATGAGACGCATGCGTAAGTGGATTCTATATTATACCGTATGAATAAAAAAATTTTAAATTGTTCAATTTTGCAAAATATGCAGGCGAAGGAAATTTAGTTACAAGCTTGATAAATCGAATTTTTATTGCACTGGCTTTGTTCTTTAGTCAAACGCGACGATTCTTCGAAGAAACGAAAAAACTTCTTTTACCGCGCTTAAAATAAAGTTGACGTGCATAAATTATACCAAGAAAAATTTGTAATTACGATTACTATACAACCCTTAACTAATTTAAGTTTTTACCATAATCGAAAAACCTTGTTCTGCATACGCTACGTAAATATGAGTTTTGTAACTGTGACTAAAAAATCCAGGGCGTTATTATAATTATTCGTAATATATTATCTTCTAACGACCGTTCGTATAACGAACGTTTAGGGACTTGTTTGATAACTAAAAAAAAATGTCTTAAGCCGAACGAACGGATTTAATATTGCAATAACGAGAAACATGCAGAACTGACATAGCTCTAATTACCATAAACAATTACTTGCATATTACGTTTTTTCTTTCACTCAAACCGCTGTTATAAAAAAGATACCCGATCAGTAAAAAAATTTCTTTTACCCGCTGTGTAAAAAATGAAATTTTTCTCCGCGCACACGCTGAAATATTACCAATGCAAACTCCGAATGGCGCACTAGAAAAACCCAGTCTGACCTTTGGTACAGGTGCACGTAACCCGTGTAACGAATGCATGCCGCACACCTAGGTGTGCATTCTAGAGGTTAAATTGCACCGCGTAGGTAGATTCAAGCTGGGTACGTACAAGGTATAACCTTTACCCGTATTATTACGCGCGTTGGGAAATTACACTCCCTATTTTATGGTGAGATTTTCGCCGGCCTCGCGTCATCCCTCCTGTGGTTACTACGTGCGTCCCCATTGTGTGCCGTATAATTTTGTAACGCAAATCAGAGAGGGACAGAAGCTCGAATGCATCTCTCGGCATGCGACGCGACACTCCATTAGCGGTAGGCCTCGAAGAGACGAACCTTTTCCACCCTCGCCTCGCCACGAAGGCTTTTTCTTCAGTTTCTTTCATTTGCCCCTATTTTCTTCCACCTCTTTGTTTCACCGAAATCTCACAGCCCGAAACGATTGACTAACCGCTTTTTTCCCCCGTTGTGTAAAACGTAGGTTTTAGACTCGATCTTCGGTGCGTATGTGATATGCGTAAAGTTGTAAAGAATTTTTTCGATTCTTTTCGGTGTTATTCAATTTTCGAGATATTCGAGCCAGTCGCCCAATATTGATGTTTGAATTCTGATTCATTGTTTAGATAATCGTAAGCGACAATGGATTCCTAGTGGTGAAATTTTTATTCGTCGTTTGTTTAAAAAAAACCTTGTAAACTTCGTGAAATTATATGCGAATCGCAAGATTATAGATTACCTGATTACGGATCTCGTATAACAAGAACAGTTGAGCCCGAAGGATATTAATCGAATTACACCAAGCGTATACATATAGAGTGATTATCTATCGACGGAACGAACCGTTGACTGCTATAATTTAATGCGCGTGCGCTAAAATTCCAGAGCAGTTCTTTGTCAGGGCGGCCAACAGTCATTAAATTCAAATGACAGATCGCCGTGATGTATGTAGCCGCAAAAATTTTTGCGCTTACGTTCGTGACGGTTGGTCACTGTGGCAAACAGCTGTTCCCCGATTTTGGCGCATGCGTATTAAACCGTAGCAGACGACGGACCATTTGGTCGATAGATAATCAATCTGTATAACGGGTAAAATGTAATATTTATTTTTAATATAATATAAAATATAATATTTTTCGATACAACTGGAACATTTTACAGAATATATGAGAAGCACGCAGAGAAATTTCGAAGCGTTTCGGAGATTGTCAATATTCGTTGGGAAGAGCCCAAAGTATAACATATACCTACTCCATATCAAAATTCACACGAATTGGGAAGTTTTAATGGAAATATATCCGACGTTTTTAAATTCGCGAAATTCTTATCCATTCGCAAGAATCGAAAATAAAGTGCCCATTGGTCCTAAAAATTTTCTAATTTTTTTCACGGTTTCAGATTACGTTATATGTATGTATAAATTTTATGCTATTACTGTAATCATATACTTACTACTTATACATGTCTGACGGAGTGGATGTGTATTTCTAAATCGGTCTCAAGTTCACGTATAATATAAATTGAAAAGCTAAACGGTATAATAAAAGATATATTACAGCGTTAGGCAAGCACGTGTACGCCATGCTTGTGTTGCGTGCGTTGTACAAACGAATTGATACGCGGCCAATAACACCTTCGAAGAGGGCGTGTATTAAATTCTCGTCAATCTTATACGTAATACAACGTGTATCCTCAACGCGGCGTTTTCCTCAATTCGAAGATCCGACATTCGGTAATCCGTAAACACACCCTTGAAATTAGACAATTTCGAGAGACGCTACTTGAAAAATGATGGATTTTAGGAATATACCGGAAACTCAGGAGAGTGAATATTTGACTCGAAACACTCGCCGCGCATCGCGATTCGACGATGATTCGTTACACCTAAACGTTGTTTATCCTGAGGCAAAATCCAGCACTTTGTAGCCAACCCGAAATCGGGCCAAGAGGACTTTGATGAATCCTCCTGAACTAGAAATTGTGAGCACACAAGAACGTTGCGTGCTTTGGAATTCGGCCAGCAATGAGTGTTTCACGAACGTGGAAATCGAGTGTGGAAATTTTACCGGATCGGAGTAGGAGAAAAACTTTGTGCGAGCGTTTTTTTATTAATTGATTTTTCTTCCTTATACAACGAAGTAATACCGCGTATACGTACAATTGTACAGTAAACGTTCCTGCAGACACGTCGCATCAATTTATGAGTAAAAAACGAATGGCGGGACGCTGTTTGGTTGCTTTCAAATTTGGGGAATAGGTTCACACCTTTCATACTTCGCACCTATTCGCGTTGTAGGTTTTATACAGGGTTCCCTGACGAGATCGATCGGTGTTATCAGCAAACCTGCGACGTTTCTTTAACCTCCCGCGGGAAATTTGAAGACCATAATAAAAGGAGATATGATATTTCTGTTTCTTTTATTCGACTCCCTCCTTCATTATGCCTTTTATTCTTCGTGTATATATCCAGCTGTATATTATACTTATATCATGTATTGTATGAACAAATGGAGTAGCGAAAAAGGCAAAAACAGACGAATGGAAAGAAAGAGAATAAATGTAGAGAGAGAAGACAGAGACGGAGAGCTTTGCTCATATCAACGGTTATTACGGACGTTCGATGTAATTAGTGAAGCATTGCTATTTTTCATTTATTTATTTCTTTTTCTTTTGAGCAATACCTCATTATACTTCATTTCGTACCGCTCGGCATTTACTTTTCTACAATTCGGAATCGGAGGTATATTAGATGGCTGTATTTGATCTGACATTTTCAACGACGCGGACTTTACGGAAGTTGACAGGACCGGAAAGAAATGTCCTGTGAAATTCAATTTGTTCGGTTTTTCAGAGGAAAAGTGAAAGCTTGAGCAAATAAGAAAATACCCGTACCTTATTCGATATTCTTTGTAGACGTGGGCGGAGGTCAGACGTGAATGAAAAATACGTGTCGAAAATTCCGGTGTTATTTACAATATTTAACCCAAATCACCGAGTGTTGATTTTTTATCATACAATTATAAACAAGTCCAAATATCTGTTACTTACACGCGTTTCAAAGCCAGATGCAATATATTCGCAGATCAAATGTAATTTGAGACTTGCTTCTAATATAAATACCTGCGACTCTCGCAATTTCATTTCATGAAATCCATTGCTCCGTTTCGAAGTAGATTTGAAGGTAACGCTGTTCATCCTTGACAGATATTTCGATACTTTTTCTAGGAGTCACGAAACAACGGATTTAATAAAAGACACTGCCTTCTCACCAGATCCTCTGTACGCTGAGAGAAATTTTTAGTACCGGTTACCGCTCAGTCCTTAACTTTTTCGTTTTTTACCACGATCGAAAAATATACTTCTAGGTAGAAAATAAAAATCAATTTTCTAGCTGTTACCAAAAAGTCTAGTATCCGTTACTATTCTTTCTCATTATCATCACTGTTACTATATTTTCTTGTAACTGTTGCGAAAATTTAACGCTTGTGCAGCAATAAATTGACGTTAAAGCCTCACTTGACTAAAAAAGTAGAGTAAACCTCACAAATTGATTTTGCGTTGCAGTTACTAAAAAAAAAAGATCGACCATAGCGCAAAATGGTTACGTGTACCTCGTTTTTCGTAATTCCAACAATTTTTCTAGTCACTGTAACAAATGAAATTTTTCTCAGTGTACAAAGGGTGAAAGTACGCGTTATGCCGACGCGTCTGACGATCCTTTGACTCGGTGAAACAATTCGAGATATGTTTATTCAGTATCGTTGGATTTGGGAGTCGCGTTGGTAAATCGACCGAAGTAGTTCTGCGGTAATAATAACCGTACTCTACAGTCGATTCGAAACTGCACTGCACTGCATTTAAGGAGATAAACCGCCACGGCAGTTTATCAAAAAATGAATCGCAAATAAAATTACCACACTTTATCCCACTTTGAGAAAATTTTACTCCAGGCAAATCCCAGACAAACAGTATAAATTACGCGTACCTTGTAACATATGCGCGGTGTCTCGAAAACCGCGGGGTTCGTATTTTCCGCGCACCGCAGCGTCTCGACGGTTTCGCCTTATTCTGCCGTATAGCGTCAAGGTGACGGCTGAAAACACCCACAGCTTTCGACGATCCTGCGGTTTCGTCGCCGCGTATCTGTATCGCCAACGACGTTCGTGGCATTTGCCGTCTGCTAGGCGTTAAAATTTCGCTGCAGATCGGCCCGATAAATAATGCACGATACGTGCCTAAGCCGTGGTTTTCGCACCACGGCAATTAATTAAGGACCAAGGACCATGTGCTAACCTCCTCTACCCCCCCCCCCCCCCCCCCCCCACTCCGCAATTATAACACGCTACCGCACGAATCGCAAAATCGCGTCTCGACTTGGGATTATTGCTGTGCGATTAATCGATTAATGGACAGCTTCGATCAATCATTTTTCGATTAATTAACCGATCGATCGACGATTTCGATTCATATACCGATTGACCTGCTGAATTATTATGAGGCAACTTGGATTAATTGATTAATCGAAGTTACCGATTAATCTATTGATTACACAACACGAGTTGCGACTCAACCGCCGGCTACTAAACCCAAGCCTTGATCGAATTATTTTCAAACATTGTCGTATTTAATGGTCTTGACGAGTTTTGATTTTCCCTGGTTTAGGTATAAATCGAAATTTTTTGCTCCATTTTCTCGGCTTTCCATACCACCAACTCTGTATTGTATATGGTGAATGGTATTTTATTGATTTGTTTTATTTTTTTATTCTTTTGACGAGGAAAACACGGAGAAAAATACGTAATATGAAAAGCCTGTGACCGATGCAGGATATACGCCCCACCGAATATCAATAAGCGTATTTCTCCCGTTTTAGGGAACAGATGTTATTCCCTGTCATTTGAACCGCGTCAATTTTCAAGGAGAAAAATATCCCGACGCGTATTTCGATTCTTCGGGAGCGAAGAAAAAGAAACGCGTCTGTATTCGAAGAAAGAAAGTAGTATACGAATTCCGTGTTACATTCGTGATTTGAATTCCTTGGCGGAAACATTCTAACACGACTGTAATAATACGATTGTAGGTTGCGAATTGATTTTTTACCCTTTCGCATATCGATCATCGTTTGTACAGCAATACGTATTAATAACTCAATCCATTCACACGTAAAATGAACGACAACGGTGAAAAAGTGCTTTTATATCCTCCTGAAATTTCGTATAAATTTATTGCTTCTGATCTGTAAAAAAGCGCTGTATAAAACCTTCCACAAACCGTAAGGTCAACATTGTCACAAACTTTTCGCGTCGATGACGAGATGGCGGATCAATGACAAAGATGAAGGTAAACTATAGCGAGATCATCGCAACAATGAGGCTGCAGTCACGTGTCATTACGCATATATTAAACACCTATTAGCATGAGTGAAATTGTTGTCGGTGAATCCGTGAGGGATGATATCGATGAAACGGGACTAATTGTTGTTTGAAATACAGGATCGCAGTTCGCTCGACGCCCCGTCCGTTATATATTTCTCCAATAAATTGCGGCAGGATCCGTTGCCGACTAATTTTTCAAAAAGAAGTTGCTTATATCGAACGAATTATCGGACAAAATCCGAACTCGGTGTTTGATTTTTTCCGTTACCATTAAAAACTGGGTAAATTATAAAATTTACCGAGAATAAGCGGGAGAAGCAAAAGTTTAGAAATGAAATTCCTCAGCCTTCCCTGCAGCAGATTTTCCACCCTAAAGCCTAACCGCGAAATTCAATTTTCTTTATTCGACGTCCGTTTTTTTGCCGTGTGGAAAATAAAAGGAAAATTACCGTTAAGTAACGCGAAAATTTTTCGGTTCAAGATTTTACAAGATATATTAGCTGCTCGTATTTTCTCGGAAAATTTTTCCATACTTTCATCCTTTCCACGATTTTCTCCAGACCCTTTTAATACGTACCACAAAGCCGATCTGGAAACACGCCGGCTGACCGAGCGTCGGGTTTAACTACTTACGGCTCGTTGGATAAAGCTGCGCTGAGGTTGATGGCCGATCCTCTTTGCTCCGACGTTTATTCGCCTGTCCCATTAACCCAAGATGTTCAATTACGCGTTACATGCGGTGTTTACGTGTGGTTAGGTGCAGAATCGACCGGGTGAAAATGTCAGTCGGAATTAACAGCCTCGTCACCGGTATTTTTAGTCGTATCATGGAACGATCTTTCCAGCTATCGCCAGCGAATTGGGTATCGTTACAACAACGTTGTAAATATTCTTGGAATTGTAATAAAACATTTGATAAAAGGAACTCGTTTGGTTTAATTATACTTAGCGATAAGAGATTTTTCTGGTTATTTTTTCAATTTACTACATTTTTTCAGTTAAATCAAATCATCCCGACCGTAAACAAAAAGAATATCGTACGTAACGCGTACTAGATTTTTCGGTTACAGGTACAAAACTCGTTTTCATCTTGAATCCCGAACGCGTATTATTTGATTATGTTAAAAACTGTAAATAGTCAAGGATTGATTAACAGCCACGGATGGAAATTTTATCTCGTTTATTTTTTACCCTTTGACGAGGTTGAGCCAAGTTCAAAAAATCGCTGATTTCAAGGATGCGAAATCCGGTTTGGCACAGCCGAATTCATACGCATTGCAGTGCTCTCGATTTTTATTACCATATCGTGAGTCCGCAGCTCGACTTAAGCTAGACGGTTGATGGAAACATTTTACGCGGAAAATTGAAAAGAAATTTTTTCGATCCATCCCGAGGCTGAGGCGACCTATTACTTGCGCATAAATCACATTACATATACGGGTATTAGGTTCATAGAACTGAGCGCAAAAGCCACGTCGCGTGATATCGCTGAAACCGATATACGTGCTACAAAAGCGTACGCATTTATGTAAATATGTAATATTATCGAGAATATGATCCGGATAAGGTTCTACCGTTATTCTGGTAAAAATCATGCCGTTTACATATCGATAAATGAACAGCGATTGTCAGGTCATTATCTAACGAGTTCAGGGTTATATTTCGCACGGTTTTTCCACCAGTTATTCGCAATTCGATATTCAACAACTTGAGCAGTCGTATCGGTGGGCGGATTTATCCGCAATATCGTTTCCGGTGTAAACTGCAGAGAGAAAATAATCAGGGAAAATAATCAGGCGGAATTTATGAAAGTTTCGGTAGGAATATTTAAGCTTTCAAATCGAATCCATAAGTCAAACTTAACTTACAATCCTACTTATCGCGGATTTCTCACGCGTGATCTAGCTTAAATTGGTAAATTGAATTCAGGCAACATTCTGAAAGGTTTCCAACGAAATTAATATATATATATACACACGCACCTTGTTATATACTCGCCTATAAGTATGCGCCGATGAATTAGGTTAGCAGAAAAGAGCCGCCCTTATACACTGACAAAAGATACGAAAGTTTAAGGTGATTCTACCGGACAAAGCTCGGGACACAATGGGGAGCTGCTTTGTGATAAAAAGGCAATCTTTTGATAAAAGGAAAGATTATTACACACGATATTCGCAAGAAAGAAGGCGTCGATCCTGGAGGCGAAAAACAATTTTCTTTCATGCGTGGAAAATAAATGCCGATATAAAAAAGGAGGAACAAATTAATCGGGTATTTAATTGCCCCCAATTCAGTGCCTAATTGAGTTTACCGCTTTTCCGACGATTCGTTTCGGGGTTTGATCCCCAAAGAGCGTAGACTCGAGAATCTACCAACTTCGGAGGGTTGATCATTGACTCTAGAATTAACTGTTTGTATAACTTGAAAAACTAATTACACGAAACCGAATTGGCGGGGGATTTTCATCGATCAACACTCGAACCCCGCGGATTTGAAGGAGCTCCGAAATGAAAGAAAGAGGGAAAAATATCTGAGGATAAAATACCATTAATCAAATGAAACGCGTGATGTTTCGCAATAGTTTTTATTCCTCTTTCTCGGCATCCTCCTCAGCTTTCCGCAGCTTTCCCCCCCCCCTGCACTTTATAAGAAAACAACCGCGCGAGGTCCTGAAAAATAAAAAACCAGTGGCAAGAAGAGCTTTCATGATGATAAATTACATCGCTTTTACTATGACGTATACATATTACATATACGCGTATGTGTGTATAAACATTTGCGTAATAATTACTTTGAACACTGCTGTCGCCTGACACAAAACCTCTGGCCGATGTATATTAACATTAATATTATTCAACGCCGGATTAACATAACTAATAGCTAACGTAATTGTCACATCAAAAGGAATAATTGTAGTGTATATTCAGCTGTTTCACCGCGGACTGTTTGAACGAATAAATTCCTGTACACATAGAGCGTGCAAAGGACTTACGCAGGCTGATAAATGTTATAAAACTTGAGTAATTGGTTATTGCCTCGTATTTATAACGCTGATAGTTTTGCATCATCGACCTGCGGTGTCAAACGTTCTGTTGGACGTATGAAAAAAAGAAGAAAAAACAAGGAAGTTGATCAGCGTCGCAGATTGACGCTGCGTAGGGTGGCATATTGTTATTATTTTTTATTTGTCTCTCTCGTTCGTGTCCGCCATGCGGATAAATATATCGTTGAAAAACAATAATACTACTTAGCGCGATTGGAACCGTTCGCTTGACGAATTATCGGCGTTGAATTATATTACCCAACGAATATCGAAATGAAATACGATTATCCGTTGTATGTACGTGCATTAAATTTTGAACGATTTCCAATATACCAAAATATCATATCACATTTAGAGAACTTTGCTTTGCTTTTTTCTCGCTCACTCGTTTCTTCTTTACCTCATACAAAGGCTTTGAGAAAATTATAATTCGTACCGTGAAGCCGATTCACGGTTCAGAACCGCCCCTTCGACCCTTAATACCGTTTTCCATCCCCCGAGGAAATTGCGCAAAAGGAGGAAGGGTATTATGCAGAAAAAAAAATAAAGAAATAAAAAAGAAAAGAAGAAAGAAAAAAACAACTTGAACCGCAGCACTTTCAAAGTCTGCAAATTGTTACCAGAAACGAATGAAACTCGGATATAATCGTGCGACGATGAGATTTCCGTACCGCCAGAAACGGACCGGAAAATTTATCAGATAATGGAAATACGGGTAAGAAAGTTTTCCACTCTTTAACTTCCCCTTTAGATCTATGACTGAAAAAGCCGATACCCATTATGAACAAACCTCGAAGTTACTCGCTGATATATATGCGAGGGTGAAAAACGGCTTTTGTTCATCCTGCGCCGACTCTAGTCTAGCTGCAAACGAGTTTGCAAATTTAAAACAGAATCCAGCTTGCAGCAGATGACGATCCGTTGTAAGAAAGAAAAATTAAAATTTGATAGGATTGGAAGCTGGTAAAAATATAAGTCGATACGTTTTATTAATTTTATTATTACGACAGACTTGTACGTTGAGTTGATTTGCCAAAGGTCTGTTTGAAAACCCGAAAAAAGAAATCGATGTAAATATAAACGAAAGCTTGGATATCGATGCTTCATTTCAAATTGCTTCAAAATTATTTAAAATCCAGTAGATTCTTTCGATTTCACTCTGTTATAGCTCACTTTATTCAGTAGACTATTTACTACAAGGCCGTTGAAAGAGATTTTCTCTTGTTTCAGTAGTCAATTCAGTAATATTATTTTTTAATTTTCAACAATTTTCCAACAGTTTTGTGAAAACTAGCCTATCAAATAAAATGAGCCACCGTAGACTGGTCGAAATCTGCTAGATTTTTGACAATTTTTAAGTGATCGGAACACAAGCATCGATACTGGCTAAACTTTGTTTTTTACATTACCAGTATTTTCAAAGAGATCTTCGCGGCTTGCGACTGCAATAATTCAACAAATACTCAACTTGCGTCTGACTCGTTGGAAAATTAACAAAAAAGCATGGATTTCAGGCCGACTTGCCATATTCATGTAAAACAGGACCAGCTCCAGACTTCCCGATCGCAAATTCGATCGAGTAATTAAAACCCGGGAACAAACTTTTGAGCAGTCTCGAATTCTTTACCTAAGAGTTTCAATTCCCAGCGGAACTGAGTCCTGAAATTCTCGAGAGTCGAGAGCCTCTTTCGATCGGTCTGATGAATAAGGCTTGAATAATGAACGCTATGCTTTCGGCTTTATGTTTATACTTTATCAACTGTAAGAAGAAAAATAAGATAAAAAAAACAACTTGTACAAATCATCCACCGGAATGAACCCGTTATTCGACAGAGGCAGTTTTATAAAAGCTCATAAAAATGCGTAAAAAATATTATAACTTGTTCCACCCCGTGTGAAGTGGATAATTGAACGAAAATACATAATCGGAATTCGAAACTCATTAAAACCAGGCTTTATCTTCGTTTATAATTCATTTTCAATTTATATATATATATATTACATATATGTACAAAAAGTATAAGGGAGTTTATTACGTGTTGTGCAAACGGACGGACCTCGTTTCTTGACGGAAAATAAACGCAGTCAATTCGCGATGGCCGGAGAGAAAGAGGGAGAAATTAGAGCAGGCAAAGGGATGAGTTAATGAAAATAGAGTAATCGGGGGTGTAATTAAGGTGAGAAAAGATGACCGTAATTTCCGCTCGATTATATTCGGCTCGTAAAATTTAGCAAGTTGGTGGGGAATTGAAAATTAATTAATCGTCGTCATTGTTGTTGTTTTCCAGAACGCCAGCAGCAGCAACAATGGAGCCGTCGGGATGACTCTCGTCCCCGAAATCGGGTGGCGAAGAAATCCGTCACAGCAGTCTTTCCATTCGTCGAAAAGTAATCATTCCCACCACTCGAGGCACCTGCCGCAAACCACATCGGCCGCCATCTACCCTCGATGTACTTACGGAGGTAATACCAAAGGTATTAAATACCTTTCCGCATCCCGAGGGATGGTTCCCTTGCCTTGTGTAACAAAGCAACAAGGGGAGGGTTTTACAGCGGATTTATTAACACCTCGTTATACGCAAATAATACGCTTCTTCGGGCGCTGCTTTGATGTATTTACAACACCATCCAATTTATGCGTATTTATCGACTGTTTAAAATAACGTTTGTTTTTTTTTTGTGCTTTCTTCTTTTTACAGACGGAAGCGCCTCGTCCAGAAATCCAGCCTCTCCGAGGAATCAGCAGAGCATTACTAAAATGCTCCTCCTCATCAGCACCGTTTTTATACTGCTTAATTTACCCAGGTAATTTATTTACCGAGATTTCAATAACTCGAACCTTCTTTCACCCGGCCAACGCGTCAACGCTCTTCTTCTTTCTTGGCTTCGTTATTTCCATTCTATTTCAATTCTATTTCACGGGTATTACTGATTAACCGCGTAATATAGCCAATGAAAATACAGTCTTTTTTTTTTCTGTTTTTGTTTTTCACCGCCAACGAGTGAATAAACGAATGCTCTTTGAATCCCCGGAATGTTCACTTGATTCGAGTGGACAATTATTCACTTATAAACGAGTCAATTTCCCTCTCATTGTGCGATTCGAAGATAACTTCAGACTTTTTTAAATTCAATTTAGTCGAGTGATCATCGATACGATTAACGGTAATTTCACAAAAATGGGTGAATCACAATTTTTCAATAAAACCATCCGCTTGTCTGTGTAACTTTTGAGTTCAATAGTGTTTTTCTTGAAAACTTCAACGTCTCTGCATACAATCGAAATCATACCAACGATCATTAATTTCTAACCTTGCGGTGTATGTAATATATATGTACCTATACATTTAAAGGGGGTATTTTCTTGAAAAATGATGTAACTTGTGCAGATGATCAATCCGCAGCTATAACAAATAACTTTCAGAAAGTCTCGAGCTCCCGTTTCCATCGCTGCCACTAATCTCGCGTGTCTGTCAAAAAACTTGGCCTTTTCCGAAAACGGTTAGGACCCGGCCGAATCCGATTTTCCCGATCCGTTAATCAAAGTCACTTGATGCATAAATTTTTACAACAGTCAGAACCCAGGCGGGAAATTCGATCAGGAATGATCAATCGAGGCGTGAAGTGAAAAAAAAAAAGTCAAAATCACTTCGACGAGCTTGAAATATAGAACAGTGAAAAATTCTGGTACGGTTAATAAATTGGAGAAAATTCCTTGAAATGTTCGATCGTAACATGTTTACGATTAAAGAACAAGCTGATTAAAGTAGGTATACCTTCCGGATCTCCGGCGATATAAAAGACAAAGATCCGGTAGTAAAAAGCAGCCGAAAAACAGAAAATTAAAAATAAAAACATCAACGTATCTCGGAAATAAATTTTTTCTATCACTTTCCAGCTACGTGATCCGGCTGTGCGTATTTTTCTTCACCCTTGCCCGAAAGGAAACGCCGTTGCTGCTCTGGTGTATCCAGCAATTTTTCATGCTGCTCTACTACACGAACTTCAGCATTAACTTTGCCCTGTACGCCATGTGCGGCATCACGTTTCGCCGATGCCTAAAGCAGCTGATGTGCAAGGTGCAAAAAAGCATCACAAGGTATCACTGCAACCCTCAACGGTACATATAGCTAATCTACAGACGTATTCGAACCCTCCGAATTAGGGGTGGTGAGAATATTGTCGTCGCCAACGGTGGCCCAGAGTTAGCCGTCGATCCCTGACCTTTGTATAATAATGCTAAGGAGAAAAGCGAGTGTTTTTTATTGACGAAAATCGGCAGCGGACGATTATAGACGCCTATAAAATCTCTCCTTCGATTATTTTCTTTTCTACGTCTTGCAATTATTTCTACCTCGTTTTTCTTACACCTACCATGGGAGGACCGAGGTTAGGGAGAGACAATATTCCGATTAACAATACTTTTCCGCAATCTGGATTAATTTTAAAATACAATCTTAGGTCGTGGTCGAGGCGCGGTGATTTTTTTTTTTCATTCGTCAAACAGCAAATTGACGAACGTAATTAATTTACCGATCGAAACTTCCCTCTGGCTTCGTTTTTGTTTTTTGTTTTCTTTCTTTCTTCTTTCAGTCCGGTTGTAAGTTTTTTTTTTTTTTTTTACCGAAATTCAACGACGGGGAAGACGCGTGGCGGTACACCGGATGTAACAAGAGTAGGAGAAAGTTTGGAAGAGTTGAAAAACATAAAAAAAAAAAAAAACAACATATTAAAAGGCTATAAAATATATATTATTACTCATAAATCTAGTCGTCTAGAATCAATCAATTATTTATACTTTATTATATAATTTTAGCAGAATTACTTCGATACTTTATATACCCAATAGACGTTAAGAGAAAAATGAAAAGGAAGTATGCAAAAACCAAAAAAATAAAAAGCAAACAAAAAAAAAAACGTACATATAACGCTGACAGCGATTAATGTGAATTAAAAAAGTTCCAGTTGTTGAATAACGGATGTCATGTCGCCGCATGGCTGTATATAATGTATATTTTGCATGTGATATGGAGAAAATATTTAGCAGACGTAAAGTGTTATGTTTGGAAATTAATTCGCTCGTTTGACGGTACCGCATATAATATGCAATATCACTAATATCGAGTTTGATGAATAATTTCGAGTGCAGGTTAACTTTTAAGTATAGGTACCCACACTTCGAAAAAGTTTCAAAACAGTTGTTTCACTTTCTTAAAAAAAAAAAAACGTCCATTCGATTTCAGTATCCGACGTCCCTTTATTATTTGACGACAAATCAATTAGCGGATAATTGACAATGCGAGAGTTGGCAAAAGTTCCGTCGGAGAGAGAGAAAAAGAAGCTTAAATAAGGCGAACCTCATGTGATGGATGTAACGAAGTAATACCTGATATAACATCATTACACGTATAACATGGGAATTTCAAATGTCTATAATAACACGGCAATGAAGACAAATCGCTGGACGATAAATTACAATGTAAATATTATTGAAAATTATATCCCTGTGTGTCCAGGTCGATGGCCCCGACATAGTCGTAAAGGTATATTTTCTCGACCCCGAATATGTCTGCGCGATTTGTCATGTGGTTTTATCTGACATTTATTTTTTTTTCTACTTTTCTTTCTTTTCGTCTTCACCCCGCAGCCCTTCAGCTATCTTTTACTTCACCCTGAAGGGGATGGGGAAAAATTTTCTATTCATCGTGGGTTCCTAAAGCATGCCCTGCAATCATATCGCTAAGAAATTGACGACGTTACGCGATGTAAAAAGATGAAGAGGATTAAGACGAATAGAAGAAAATAGAGGCGCGAACGCGATTACGAATAAACGTATTTAATTTAGACGCAAGCGTAATTAAATGAGAACGAAAACGCTGCTGCCGAAAATACCTGAGACAATCGCTATGATAGTCTTTACTTTTATTTCATTTTATTTATTTTCGTTATAAAAACATCCAAATAACAACCTGCAATTGTATTTTAGATAGAACACGAATTCGCAATAAATCAACACCCGCGCGTGTGGTTCCACCCTATTTTATATACCTGCAATAACCAGTTAACAAACCGACGAATTTAATTACCGTGAGTGCACGATGCGTTCGTCTTGTGGTGCTCAAATTAGAAACAATTTTATTCATTTATTTTCTCATCAGAAACTTGTACCGTATTAATTATACAGTTATATTAGAAAAAAAACAGAGATGGAAAAATAAGCTGGAGCATTTATTGAATAGAAAAAATGGCGAAAAGAAAGAGCGAAATGTACGCTAAAAAGTTTTTGGGCTTCGAGAAATTTTTTATCCAAAAAACGGATACATATTTTTTTTTACGAAACAGCTGCAGCCAACGGATATTATCTACGCTATACGTCCATAATTATGAACGATATCGCTGGATTTACGCAGAATCAATATACAGACATATGTAAGCTGCAGGGGGAGGCAACTTGTTTGCAAATAATAATTATCACATTTTACCGGAAGCAAAAAAGAAATATAAAAATCTGTAATAAAATCGCCTACAGCGATAAGCTCGAAGTTGGTCAGCTGTTGTATAATTAATGACTAACCATCCGCTGTGTCTGCTAAAAATTATCTCCATAATGTGTATATTGAGGTATTTAAAAGAACAGGCAAGAAAAAAAAAAAGAAAAAACGAGAAAATTAATAACCACGGGCCAAGAAAAAATGTAAATAAATTAGGGCTGCAGGTCGCGTAAGGATCGTGAGAATTCCATTACATATAATAATAATAATTATTATTATTATTATTATCAATATATATATATATACATCTATAAAATACAACTTAATACATAACGATATGTGTAACATAAGTCTGCGTAGTTAAGGAAAATCAATCAACAACGACACTGCGAGGAATGAATTAGAAAGGAAAAAAAGAACAAAAAAATCAGTTCTATGTTATTACTCTGTTCCATATACTGTTTAATCGTAAATTGAACATTTACGTGTAATGTAACGATAAAGACGTAATAATTATGAATATTGTGTATTATATGTACTACTCAATGTGTTCTACACATGTAATATAATATTTGTTTTAAATTCGTTAAGCGAATAACGATGATAAGAGAAGAAAAAAGAAAAGGAAAAACAACAAGCAACGTACACCTACCCGTATAAATGTTGTTGTAGCGTAACGCACGTGGGGATTGTAATTCTATCGATAGCCGCAAGTACACGCATAGAAAAATATACCTAATACCGGTTTGAATAACAAATGTCGTAAATCTATTGTTACCGTGTTTACAACAAAAGGAATGCCGACGGCTCCTGCATCTGGCATTTGTGACAACTGCGAGAGATAACGGGCGAAACTTGCGAGGCGGGTGAATAATACACTATACGTTATATACGTAATATAATAATAATGATGACGATAATATCAAATATGTAACGAGTTCAAATGGTATTCCCTCCTTTTGTTCGACACTGAAAGCGTTGAACGCTTTACATACCTACATGTGTTACATGTGTATGTGTAACACATGGCACAGCATTAATTTCTAAATATCGTACAGTATATGTATATATATATATATGTTATATATTAGGGCGCTTAGGAAAAAAATAATTTGCCATTTTCCACCACTGCAGCCCCTGAAAATTTTTTTCGGGTTAAACGAAAGGTTCTGTCAAACGTGAACGTTCTACGTTATGTAGAAGATCGCGCTTGGATGAATTTTCACTTTTATAAATTTATTTTAGATTCGTGAAGTATCGTGAAGAATTTTTTTTTTATCTGTTGCTTACATCAATCGCATCGTGAATTTGAATCACGCATAAGATCCACACTTGTAACATCAAGTCTCCGACTGATGTTTGAGAAGAGTGTCCGACGAGTTTTTCATTACTAATTCAATCTCGTAAAATAGTTATAATTCAATACGAACTTTTAATTTAGGAGAATAAGATTTCCCGATGATATATCGTTGTGTTATGGATCGTGTCCTTGTGATTGAATACAAATGTCAGAAAAGAAATAATAATAGAAGTGCTACAACGTCTTTCGTCGCAAATTCAAAAACTTGTGAAAAAAGGGAAAAATCTGATGAGTGTGATTTTCCACGTGACGTAGAACACTCGCCTTTTCACAGAGTCTTTCTTTTAGCCCGAACAAACTTTTTAGGGGATGTCACGTTGGATAATCGTAAATTATTTTTCTTTGAAACACCCTGATATGTATATATTTTTTTCGGTTAAATATATCATGTACGTATGTATAATATATTCCAAGTTGTAGTCAGGTGTCAAGTAGATTGTGCTTACTTTCCGATTATAATATAGGCGCGATTTTGTACGGATTATAATTGTATACCCTACATATATATAATATAAATGTGTAAATATCTTTGCGTACTATGTCCTTGAATACAAGTGTATGATTAGATAAATATATACATAAAGTGCGATCATTTTAACGTAGGTAATGCTCGTAACGATAAATACCGGCGAGTACGCGGACGAGGGCCTAAATCGGATCACAGAAAAGCGAAAAATGAGGTAACTGTGTAAGAAAAATAAAAAACAAAACAAAAAACAAAAAAAAACCAAAAAGAAAAACTGTCAGCCTCGGGTTTTCGCGATATTCAAGCTCGCTTCGGGTATATGATATCTAACGCAAATATTTCTTTTTCCGATAGGTAACGCGAAAAACGGTGAACAAATAAAAATTTCAGTCCAGGCCGGGTTGCAAATATTTGTTTCTTTATTCCACGTCTGATCGGTTGAATAAACACTTGATGAAGTGAAAAAAATTTATGTACCATTGCCCCAAAAGCCAAATCAATCGGCTAACCCAAACGTGATGTGTTATTTAAACATTTTTTTTTTATTCACCATGCTACTAAAGTGTTAGGTTTTTTTTTCTCACACTTCTTTGCTGCTTGTATGTATTATATTCAACACGAATTAGGAGAATCACTCTCTCGGTAATCGATCGATTTAGGTCCAACTCTTAGACAAAAAAAAAAACCCTCGTTCTTAATTCAGGATGTACTGTAAGAATTTATAATTATCTTTTATACGTAATATTAAATTAATACCGCATCTATAAATTGTAGACGACAGGTTTGAGCAGATTAATTAATTGTATTTTTCTGCTGTTTATCTGTTGTTCCGATATTCTGACGAAAATTGTTATTCCACGTAAAGTTTATCGTAATATCTGTAACGTACCCAAATAAATCAATTGGTATGATCGGTGGTATTTTTGAGGCAGCTGCATTTATATGTCGTTTGAACACTTGCGCTGAAATATTAGATATATGTGTATATTTGATAAGCTTGGCGAAAATTTAAAGGTATTGAGAAAAGCTTATTTTCTTAATTTCTACTTATATATCATTATCGTTGGTATTATTATTATCATAGATGTATTATAAGCTTATTTTTATACGAAATATAGTCGCTTGTTTATACACATAGATGTTATACTTATATACTATGCGTAATACGTGTATATTGTATAATTGCAACGCAGCAGATAATGAGATTAATTTACTTTACATACAAATCAATTAAATAATTGTATACCCGTAAAACTCGTATGATAATGCATTACTCCTATATATATATATATATAGGTGTACCTCTAGTCTCTGTATGAATAATATACATATAAAGCTATTTCTGTATAACGCGCTAATATGCTATACGTATACCTATAGACTTTAAAATACTGATAATATAAATGTATAAACGAATAAATATTTACGATTATGAATTAACATTCGAAACCGCGTCGTACGTTTCCGTTACGGAAATTGGTGTGTAAATTCGCGAGTCGAAAAGCGCGAAATCGGGATAAAAAATACGCAGATAATGGGATGAGAAGATGGTAGAGATGGTGGGACGGTGAGGAAAGGTGTAAAAAAAAAAAAAAAAAAAAGAAGAAAACACCTTATACCGCTTCGCGAATTTAATTTTGCGGAATTCCGCATACATGCAAATATCGTAATAGAGTAGGTGGACGATACGTTAGAATCAAAGCGCATAGATGCATCAAATTTTAAACGTACGTGTTTGTCTCCTTTTAGTTCCTTCTTTCTTACCGCAAGAAATGGAATGCAAAGTTATTCTGACAATAAGTCACGAGGATTAAAATATCCAACGTATAAATATCAGTGGTAAACTGTTTGCGAACTCGCTAAGTATCACAAAAAAAAAACTTCCAGTCTCGAACAGACTCCAAAAATTTCGCAGCCGCCGCGCATTTCGTTCGCATCAAGGCTGTAAGTGCCATTATTTTTTCGCAAAAACAAATTCTATGCAGTAAAAAAAAGAAACAACGATTTTTGCCATGTTATTTAATTTTTTATCGCGGTCACTTCAAGCCTTCTTAAATTCTCCTCCGCAATTCTTTTCCCGTTCCACGCGGATGGGCGAAAACGAGACGTTCGCAATTTTCCAGTACAGGTAAAACGGCCGATCAATCGATCGATCTCCAAAAATAATATCCCGGGAGTGCCTCTCCAATTATTATAAACCAAAGAGGGATCGGCACCGGCTTCCGAGATTGATCAACGTTTCTCAGCCACCCCTCAGTTCTATGATTTCGACCTTTCACCGAACGGGTATCACGGATCGTTAATCATCCGGAAGGATTAATGTATACTCGGGATGACCGCATCAATTCCAAGCGTCGTTCAGCCTTCAGCTAATAAATCGAACCGTACCCAAGCTATATAAGTATGTATAATCGCACCTGAACAACGATGAGCACATTATTGTAAATCAGCCGCAATGTCAGGGTCAGGATTGGCGGTAACGTCTCGGTATAAATTACGAGGAGTTCTATCGCGAAATGAATTGACGATTAGAAAAACATGGAAATTAAAACGTCTTAGGTATGTGTAAATTTTTGTGATTCGAGATGTTGATCAGATATTTTTTTAACACTGTTAAAAATGATTTCATCGACATCTGATCGTCAATTATTAGGCGCCGGAGTGATTGAACAGGATTGAAAAAAGTAGTTTGCCACAATAGTATGCGTGTTGAATTATGCAAAATGTGCATAATAATATGTATTTAGTTAACAGGCACCCGCGAATCATAAAAATTTACTTCACTTATCTTTGCAGATTTATCTAATCTTGTTTCAATTTTCATCTTTTTCTAACCGACAATAGAATTTCGTAGCATAGAAAGAGGATGTTTAAGGTGAAAGGTCAAAATGTGGTAGAAATTTCAATGTGCGGAAAGCAAAAACATGCAGAATCATATTATTTTTACGTAAAAAGATAACAGCTTCTGCGACGAGTCGTAAAATTTTGAAAAATTCACGTGATTATGAAAATAACTTTTTACACATAACGAACGACGATAATTAAGCAGAAAAAATTGTTTTAGGAATTGTCTGCATCGCGTTGCTCGAAGGGGTTGAAATCTTGTGACAAATTTCACGGATCGAATTAATTTCGGAGAGGGATAGAGAAAAAAAATCGTTACAAATCTCGTTAAATCCAGTTATTCTTGTCGCTTATTGTTAGTATAATAGCGCGAAGTGGGTAAACAAGTGTAAACGTCGAGTGGTTGATTGCATCGGGTAAACGGATACGCAGCAGAGTTCTGGGGAACGTCACGAGCCTGATAAACGAGAGTCAGAAATCCGATCCCGAAAACAATATCATGGAACGCACGTATCGTCGCTTCGCTTCTAACCCAATGGGAGCCTTGGTGGTGGGTGATGAAAAAGTCCTTTTTACCTTTTATACGATTTTGAAAGAGAGACAACGGCTGAAAACTTTTTTCCTTGTCTCCCTCGGTTTGAAGTCGTGGATATTAGACACTAACTAGACTGCGAGAAGATACAAGCGTTATATATTTTATGAGGCATTCCGTGCCATTTCAACCTGGGTCTGACGCCAAGGATCACACCTAGATTTGTTTGGCATGGAATGCTCCATATACATACATTTACCCGATTACATAGACGCGTAGAACTAATTCAAGTCTCATTTATTTTTCGGTCGAGGAAATTACTCTCGGGGAAATTTGCGTATACCTATTGAAACCGAACAAGCAATCTTCGCTCATAATTGACCGAATAAAACAGCACAAGGTTTTTAAGGTTTAGATATTTCTTACACATAATCGCGTTGATTTATCTCTATAATAATTCTGGAGGCACATATTTTTATCCGTTGTATTATTTGGAATGAATAATACGTATCATCCGAGCTTCGTTATTTTATCAGTTCAATTATATTAGCAGGATTTTCGACGGTGGTAAACAACGAAAATCCCATTACGAGATTTTCTTGGAACAAACGCATTAAACGTTATAAATAATCGTTAAATTACGGGTCTTGAATGTGCACCTATAAATAAAGCGATTACCGTATTCAACGGGAGATAATTGAAATGGATACAATAAATACACCGAGCAAAATGCATTGCCTGAAACAAGCGAATGCGTAATTGAAAATTGCTTTAACAAAAAAATACTTTACTCTACTTTAATAGACAAAATTCTTTCTTTTTTTTTTCTTTTTGATACAAATTAGTCCCGGACAACATCCCCTTTGCCAGAACTGAAAAATCATGGCAGTGCGGTGATTAAAAACTTTCCGAGTTACTTTTCTACATATTAATTGTACAATTTTACAAACCACCGAAGTAATTAGCGCGTAAATACAAATTTCACTCTTCGTAGGTGGCCTTGGCCGCTCAATTTTGCTTACAATTAGTTTTAGATCGCAATTAAAGGTACGTCACGGATCACGCCCGACGTCTTAAACGAAATTTATATAACGACCTCGTTATTCTCCGACGCTTTCGTATTCGTCAAAAGACCATAAGTCTGCACCTGCTGCTGCTGCTGCTGCTGCAGCGCGTAAGCAGTCGTTAAATTAATAAAAACAATCCACGAATTATTGCTAGTGTAAAAAGATGTTTAAAAAATGAAGGCAAAAAGAAAAAAGCAAACCACACCCAGATACCATCGCGCACGTTGTATAATTTGCGTACAAAGCTAACTTGCAGCAAAAAAAATCCCCGTTGCCCTCAGGAGTCGCTAAGAAAAGTAAAAAATTAAACTCGAGGAAACGGTATCGGCATGCCGGAAAAAAACTTTCGTAATATGTTTAACACGGAGTGGAAAGCACGATAAGCACCGTCTATAGAAATAGAGCAAATTTTTTTTCTTTCACTCGATTGAACTTAATATTACCCAATCGTTATTACAGTATCCGCCCTTTCACAAACCCTACCTTCGTCTTTCCGGATCCTGTTGGCCCCACCAGCATCAAACCGTGCCTCACAACCGTCGTCTCGTAAAGCTGAATCACCTTTTGTACGTACTCTGCGCAAAAGACACGGGAACGAATTAATACCGAGCTTTTGTTGAATTATAACTTGTAGGTACCTACAGATCACAACTTTTTTATTATTTTATTATAATATTCAATGTTTTTTTTTTATCGGGATCACTCAATTAACGGGTTATTTACACCACGAGCGTAACAATGGATAGAAGACGATGGCCAACTGATAGTTCGTTAAACTGCCAGGAATTCAGGGACAAGTGAATGGAAAAAGGTCTGGATAATTTTTATCCCCGTGTCTATAGAAAAAGTGGGGGGGTATTTTTTCGAGTTTCCGTATCGATTTCATTGTCATTGTCGCGGGTAATGGAAGGCAAGAGTAACGCTGAATATTTGAACAGGATTTTTCTCTGACGTGCGTTTGTGCATGGAACGAGGTCAAGCCGTGATTGATGCCCGGAACTGCGGATGGGGTAGAACCACCCTCTCCTCTTGTTGCGAGCTCTGATACATACCCGAGTTACATGCACGATCCGTTGTCGTGGCGGAATTTACGATGCAGAATAAAGATTGAACGCGAATTAATAAGTTATAGGGGAGGAAAGTGACGCGTGATTCGATATAAATGGTGTTCATTGAATCTACTTCACTGGGGTGCGAAAAGACATCGCATTTCTTAAGTGAAAATGATACTGAATCAGTACGGTAAACGTGCTGGGTAAATTTTGAAGTGGAATTAAACTCTTAACCCTTTGAATCACACATTATTGTGCCGAGTCAACTTTCGTGACAAGATAGTATTCTGTGGTTTTTGGAGCCGCTGATTACGATGATCTGAAATCAAATTTTGTTAATTAAAAATGGTGGAGCCAATGTGGTGGATGAAAATTTCAAATTTCCTCGAATAAGGTCAAAAAACTCATGCAGGGGTAATTGGACTCGCCCTACTAAATATTCAAAATCTGATTTCAGATTCGTAATCAGTGTCCCCAAAAACACCCGGTCAGATTTTTTCTCCGGATTCGATGGAATTTGAAAATTTCCTCCGCCATATTGGATTCGCCATTTTGAATTTTCTAAATCCGATCTCAGATTCGTAATAAGTGAGCCCTAAAACTTAGATTTTATGTAAAACATTTATACGTATAGAGGGATAACTTTCTTGCAAATGAATTATTCCATCAATCTTCACGATTTTTATCAATCATTTTATTTCTATCAATAACAATCTACATTATATCGCAATAATTACTCTCGAGTATTGAAAATCTATTAGTTTACTATCAGAAATAATAAAAAACCGCAAAGAAATATATTGAAAAATTCGCTATGGATATAAAATAGGTTGTAAGAATACTTACCACTATTAACTAACGAACTGATTAACAAGGGTTAATCTCACATTTGGGTGTGAACAGAAACGCGATAAGTCTGTTCGTGCCCAAGTTTGAGTTGCGAGGGAAATTCGCTGCGGGTAAGTTACACCACGACTTTCTTTAAAAGCTTACAAGGCGACTCGAGTCCCGTAATTTGAAGCCCTCAAGTGCTATCTTCTTCCCCGTGGAAAAAGCGCTTCGCCAATTTCGTACGTAATTCATTCAACGTCGCACCCCTGTGAAATTGTTCCCGATCCCTGCACTCCTCGCGGCTTTTAAGACGAGATTTATGCTATACCCTCACGTCACAGGTTGGCGGTGAAAAAAGGTAAAAGAAACAATATCGCCGGTACAAACGTTTCGAAGAAATTTATCATCTTCGCGATAGAAGTTGCCGGCTTTTAAATTTTTTATACCTTTTTAGTCGTGTCTTTTTCTCGTCTTTCGCGTGAAACGATGTGAATACGATTTTCACAAAAACCGACAAAATGAGGAAAATTTTACATGCGGCGGTTATGTTGGTTGCAAGCTATCCAGAAAAAAATTATCTTTAAATAAATCTATTAATATTTTTATGCCTGAAGCCCAGATTCATGGATCATCAAGCGCATTATTACTGATATAGTCAATAACTTTATTTCCGTTTCATGTTCGATAATAATCCTTCAAATAAGAGTGAATGTAACTCAGCTATTACTGTCTTCTTTTAAACAGACGATGTTGGGAAAAAATTAATTATAAACTGCAAATGATTTTTTGGTTATAATAATATAATTTTTTTAAATTTCTTTAGAAGATAATTATTCATCGGAAAATAGACGGTTTATCCACAAAGTGAAAATATTCCTGTTTCAGCTATAATTTTTCAAGTAAAATTAGTACCCTGTTCGAAGTTTATTTCAAGCGGAAAAATTGCCGTGCAGAATTGTCTACTCACATTACGCGTAATTTAGACATGCTTCTTTACGAGTGACGCTTTAATTTAAACTGGTAATAAAATCGGTTTTTGCCAACTGTACATACACCCTGGGGTATGGAGTGAGCTTGACCTCTCGTTTGATGTGGCGATTGAACAAAGAGCTCTCAAGACTTTCGGGTTCAGAAAGCGAGACGCTTTGTCCGCCGTTTTCATCCACACTCCATAAAACTCTCCCATCCCTTCGTACCCCTGAAGCTTCGCGTAATGAAATGGCGAATAAAATGGGTGCTGATAAAGTTCAAAACCACGATAATTCTTACCTCGTAAGGTTAAAAATTTAGCGAATTTCGCTTATCTGACAACGTTCGTATAAATCATCGCTACGTATCTAACCAAAGCGTTTGATAAATGTTGAAAACGTGGAGCGACGAGCATGAAGACGTGGAGAATTTCGCGAGGAACATTAGAGTTTTTATAAACGATCTCTTGAGAGGCTGTGAAACTAATTTGGTATTACGAATAAATAATCAATATTTTCCCGTACTTTGCACAACGCCTTGTAACACGTCTGCACAAATCATGGACTGCCGTAGGTATATCAAAGAATATCTCCTGTACATAAAGCGCGCCTAATCGGATATCAGGAATTTTTAGTCTTTCAAACGAACCACAATTTTGCGGTTATTTTACAAGGGTTTTCAACAAATTTATTCTCAAAGCTGTTTACCCGCGTTATTGCTTCTCTTGGACTTGTGTCTGGGTAATACTCGAGTAATCGCTGCAAAGAAGCGCCCGGGGCCAATGCAGACGTGGAGGTAAATTAAAACAACCCGACACCATCCCGTCCAATTAAAATTCCGTTTATCCGGAATGCAGAAGCCCCGATTTTGCGGGGACTAATAAATTTTGTGCAAAATGCGGCCAGAGAAATGATCTCTGGCTTTTGTGTCTCGCTAAAATTGAGCAGTGATTAAATTTTTGACGTCAGTGTCTCAAGGTAACAGGGAGAGTTGTTGTCGAAGAATAATCAATTCTATCTAAAAAAAAAAATGTGTAATTGAAGGAAATTAAAATTGGCTCAACACGCACCGTCGACGTCCTGTAGCCCTTTACTCTTGACCGACTTCCGAATGCTTGCCTCCAGGATTCCGTAGTCCACGGCCTGCTCGGTCATCTTCGGGAAAAGGTCCGAAACGATACCTTGTTTCGATAGGAAAAATAGAAATGTGGTGAAAAATGCTGCATAATTGAAATACTCGTTCTAGTCCAAATGCGAAGTGTTCTAATAACGAATCACCGAATCTATTGTTCGAATACGGATCTGTTTGTTGGAAACAAAAAAGAAAAACAGCGTTCGAGTGGCCAAGAATAGTCGAAAAAAGTGAAGTAATTTGCACGCGGTCAGTTAACCGGGAGCGCCTTTAATTGATGGCTCCCACTTGTTCGGCTGTATCTTGTAACATGATAAATAAATCTGTTCTGGCGCCAGTCTGCGTGTAATCATGCAAAATTAGTTCGGCCACTGCCGCTAATATACAACGTCTACTTAGACGCGGGTTATATTAATGTGCCCATCTGACGATATATTTGGCTCAGTGCCACTCGGTACGCTTTTCTTATTTCTACAAAGTGGGGATGAATGAACGGATCGAGTAACACAATTTTGAGGCGGACCAGATTACGACTCTCATTAGTGCTTCTTACTTTTTGGCATGCCCATGCAGTTGGGTTCAAGCTACCGCTTATGCAAGCTCACCGAACCGACTGAACAATGCTGGTGATTCAGTTTTCGCAAGACGCAATACAGTCCCTCCCTGTTTCCTTTCACATATTCTCTAAATTGCGAAGGTAATGTCGCGGTGGCTCGATGTCACGTCGCCGTGTAATATTAGGTGGTGAATTGGAACTTGGTTACGCGTGAAACGCGTCAGCGGAGCAATCACATTATATCGTACTTGCCATGGCGTAGAGGAGACGCGATCAAGTTTCTTACCGTTGAACAGCTTCAAGTCATCCTTGAGAAACTTGGGCACGTTCACATCCCGCAGCGCGCGTAAACAGATCTGCGCTTCAGTCATGTCGCGTTGCTCGCGTCTCAGATTCCCAGCGACTGCTATCACCGTCTTTACCGCTCGCATGCCGAAGTCATAATGATCCTAATAATTCACAAAATAACGGATTTTCCACGGTAAATGACGAAAAATTTACGAGAACGCCCAAGCGTACCTGAACGCTAAGCTGTTCCGAGCTCAGTTTGAACGTTGACGTTATTTTTCCAGCCAGCTGCTTAGCGTTCGAGAATCCAAAGGAGAACAGAGATATCTCGGCAATCAGCGTGTAATTCGGTACCATCATAGCTACCGGACGGAACAACGCTTTCAAATTATCCGGAAGTTCCGTACGACCGGCGTATCCTGGATTCATAGTGATAAAAACCGCGCAGGACGGCCTCAGCAGAAGGTCAACTCCTTCGAAGATGAATCTGAAAATGACGCGACACAGTCATGGTTGAATAAATTTTGAAAAAATTTGGTGAAAATTTGATATCAGATTATAATTATACCTGCTTGCTGAAATCTGCTGAGCCTTTTGTATGGTCAATATTTGCTGTGCGATAACGGAAAGTACTTCGATGTCGATTCGATTGAACTCGTCAAAGCAAGCCCAAGCACCCGAACTGAAACGCGGTGGGTATAATAAAGCATTACATCAAGTAATACTCAATGACAATTAGTATTCGTAATGGTATTAAAAAAAAAAAAAATTAACCTTTCCAACAGTGAAGACGATACCTGGCCAATCCTTTGAAGAACTTCCCCATGGACATGAAGTCAAGTTGATCGGAGCAGTTGAAGACCACGCACTGTATCGCGAAAGCCTTCGCAAGGTCTTTCGTTGTCTCAGTTTTTCCGGTCCCAGCGGGTCCGGCTGGTGCCCCACCAAATTTCAAATGAAGTGCACCGGTCAGGGTGAGATAGCAACGATCCGTCAACGGCGTGATGACCAGTCGCCCGTTGTTACCGAGGTACTCGTACCTGCCGAAACGGTATCCGTTACGCGGTGTGACAGGGACTGACCCCGATCCAGGTGTAAATAACGTTGAACGAACCCGTAAGGAAATTCAGCGTTGACAGCTCGGACCTTGAGGTCCTCGTCGTCGACCCAGTAATAACGAAGCTGCGATATCCAGTCGAAGTCGTTAGCGTTCGTGATATTTTCAAGGACCAATTTCGCCAGGACATCCCTGGCGTGAACTTCAATCACAATAACCGCCTCAAGTATCATCCTCTGGATCTCGGTCTGATTACCTCGCACCAAGTCGCGGAGGTCATCGAGCTTTGTACGGAAGGTGAATGATACTTTATCTTGGTTTCACTTAATTTTCGAACGCTTGGATTGATACGTGAAAAGCCATTGATCTGGTCACACGCCACGTACCTGTTTCAGCATTTGGTGGTAATAATTCTTGAGGGTCTGAGTCCTTATTCCCTCCTCGACGTGCGCTGTCCAGGATGTCTGTCCTCCGCAGAGGACAATTTGACCCGGCCACATGTAGACCCATTCCTTCCTCGGCTTGGACTCGACCTGTTCAAGAGCGTCGCCGATTATGCACCTCAAGGTGTCCCTCATGGCCTCCTCAACTTGCCCGAGCCAATCCTCGACGTTACCGGTGGGAAGAATCGCCGGTTGGAAAGTGACCTCCTCGTTTTCGGCGGAGTACATGTTCGTAATTGTTAGATCGCTCTCGAACTTCAGCTTGTGAATATTTTCGAAGCATTTTTTCAGGTGGGGTTGAACGGCGTGTACGTTTTTGGATTGCGCGATTATCTCGAGAAGCTCGTCATCGCTGAGGAAGAAGAACCTTGGGAAGAGCATGCGCTTCGTCTCGAGATAGTCCGACAGACCCTTCTGCACGACGTTCAAAAGACTCATACACTCCTTAAGACTCTCCAGAAGATTTGGATCCGGACAAATTTCTATTATCTGAACAGTGATATTAGAAAAGTGATCACTGCCCGAGGCGGAACAAGTTTTTCTTCGATTTGCTCGATAAAGGTGAGTAAGTTACACGCACCGTCGGACAAGCGTGAGCCGCCTTCATTATCCGTTTCCAATTTCTCTCCATGACGTTGTATTTTTTTGACTCGACAGGCAGCTGACGGCTGATATCTTCCGACGTGAATATTGGTTCAAGGTACAGCCATGCTCTACAGGGCGAATATGTAACAGGGAAAATTGGCAACGGGGCTCTTGGATATCACGATGTAAAAATTCATCAAAGGATGACGATGTTCTCACCTTTGCACCTCCAGCCAGGCGACGGAAACGTCCTGGATTAACTTGAGCTTGTTGTCCCAGTCGGCAATCCTTTCTTCGAAGGCAGTCTTGAACGGGCTGAAGCTGATTTGCTGCGTCGTCTGAACATGGTCATCCAGCATCATGATTATCTCGTCGGCGATTTTCAATACATCGGTATCTGCGGCAAATTACACGGCGCGAGTAACAGTCGTGATCGATCGTCGATCCTCACGGGAATCGATCAATATTACCCGCAGTCTTGTGGGGGATGAACTCCAGCACAACGTTTTGCCATTCCGCGAGCATTTTGTCGAGAGATTCCTCAATCGAGTGTTCCTTCGCGGCACCCTCCGCGACTTTCTTCACCGTCTCCTCGAAATCCGTCAAGCCGAGTACGATGCAATTCTTTAATGTCAAGGTCGGAGTCAGAGATATTTGAATCCCCGTTTGGTCGCTCAATTCCACAAAGTGCCGCGGCTGCATTCCGGGGTTGCGCAAAGCTTGTATCAGGCCAATGAAGGGTCGGAAAACGTCGATTTGTTCCCTGATTTCACTCGCCATATACTGGATTTCTGCAAACGAGGGTTGAGGAAGTTTTCGTCCACTGATCATTAATGGTAGGATACTTACCGGGCTGCTCGTTGAATATCTTCATGCAGCGCGTCATACTCTTGAACATGTCGGCGACCATCGCCTCGATCTGAGACCCATCGATGGTCACCAGAGGATTTTCCATCCATATTTCGTACCACTTCAGCCAGTCTGTGTAAAATTGAACAACTTCGGTTAGCCCGACGGTGTTCGAGTGTGTAACTTTGGCTCATTACTCGCCGGAAGCGGTTATCCATAGGGTCTTGTAGGGGTCAAACTCCGTAATCAGTTTACTGAGGTGTTCGTAGGGCATTACTGGAATCCCGAAAAGCTTCTGCCTCTCGTTGAGTAACAGACCCTGCTCCTGGCACTCCTTAATGATCTTCCAAACCCTCTTGACGTCGATCGCCGTCTCGTGGGTCTTGTTAATGTCACGCTGCAAAGCTATATTTGTCACGTTTCCCATCAGCCCGTCTATTCTCTCCAAAAGATTAGCCTCGTCCGTTAATTGAACTTTGTAAAACCTTTCCTGCGCTTCGAGAAGAAAGTCTAGGGTCTCGTCCACCTGGCCAAAACCCAAAACTCATCAATACTGCGCTCCTCGATTCACGTCAGTGATATATTCACTTTAAGAAATCGAGAAATGGAAATACCTGTATCTGAATTTGAAGCGGGAACCCAATAGCCTCGTATTTCAAAGCGAATTCCTCGTCTGACAAATTCCACCAGAACTGATCCAGTACGTCGTATTCAAGTTTCAGTTTCTGGACAGTGTCGTCCAAACCTTTGACGGTTAGCGGTATCGTTTCCATCCATTCCCGCATTTCGAATACCCGCTCTATGTTGAACGGCTCATCTTTCAATTTCTTCTGAATGTTTTTGTACTCGCTTAATATTTCATCGATTTGAAAATGAAGTCGCGCTGTGAACATGTTGAGCAGCCTCGTGGCTAGGTCCAGTCGCTTCTCTATCAAGAACGACTTCAGAGGTCGAACGTTCACGTTGAACGGACCGATCCAAATATTGGACGGCAAGGTCTTCTCGAGACTATGCTTCATACGGAAATGGAAGGATATTTCATCCTTGAACTCGATTACGGGGCGGGTCTCTTCATTAAAGTTCCTTGAAATGCAAAAATTTTCTATCATACTTGTTGATTCAAAGCTTGGGATTATTCCTGACAGTGTTACGATGTAACGAGCAAAGAAATATCAAGCTATTCGAAGAACATATCGTCTTCAAGCTCACTTGATGTACTGCGTTACCGGCAACATATAAAATTCGAGATATTTCTGGAATTCCTTGGCGTAAGCTTTCAGCGGTATTAATGCTTTCGAATAAATGAGATTCAGACGATCGCGAACATCGCAAACAGGCTTTTCCAATAACCCAACAGAACACAGAAGCAAATCGGCAGGAAACTTCAGATGTCGCAATAGAAACGGATGGACCTGTCTAATCTGATGACACATGGTAAGCGCGTTGTCGAATAGATGTATAATCGTCGTCTGAAATAAATTTAGTCTACGTTACGTTCGAAGGATCTTGTCTTTACTACGGTAGTTGGCACATCGCATGGAAAAAAATCTCTTTCCGATAAAGTTGATGCAAAACGAACCCGGAACTGGTCCAAATTAGTAGAGTAGACCGCACCACTTTCATCCATACGAAGCTCAATGTTGAATATCGGATAATTGCTGGGTTTGAATTGCGTTATCACCAAGTTATCGCCCCAGACAAAATCATCGCATACGTCGAGAGTACAAAGTGCCGGAGTTTCCAGCATGTAGAGGTAAAGAGACATCGAATTTTCTACCAGGTTTCGCAGACCATTCTGTGAAAATCAAACCATGTCATATAGTAGTATCGTTGCTTCTCACGAAATACAGAATCAAGAAATTTACAACCATGGGTATAAAAATCGGAGAATGACCTGCATACGAAGCATTGTCAAGGTCATGAACCTTTTCAGCTTCATAACGTCGTAAACGTCATGGTCCTTCTGCTCAAGGTTGAACCAACCTTTGCCGATGTCTCTGAGACACATTCTAACCGATTGTGTTATTTTTTCCAACCATGGCTCTTTGAGGTCTTTGATTACCGTAACCATGGTCTGCGTTTGCAGCTGTTCGAATTCTACGAGGGTCATGGACTTGCCGTAATTTGATATGAAGAGGGATCCCGCCCCGGCCTTCATTGACTCGAAAACTATGCAAGACATGGCTTCGTGTATCTCTGGACGTACGTAGAGAACGACCCAGTGGAAAAACTCCTTCGTTTTCTGTAAGTGACAAGTCATTGTTCTCATAATATACGACATCCCGTCCGGGTCAAAGGGTTGATCGATAAAGTTAAGCCGCTTTCAGGGCACCTCGAAGTTTTTCATGCCCGTTGAGACCCTTCCAGTTGCTGGAACCGCGTGTTCATCTTCCTGCAATGCCGTCTGCGTGATAAATGTGAACAGCTTCGGATGACAGTCGATCATTTGCCTCCACTTTAAGTCGCACATCGTTCGTTTGTAGTCAAGAGTTATTTCGCTCATTACCTTGAAAAGACACGTACAGTGAGCCAAAATAATTCTTTCAGAATCCCAGGGCATGACGCTACCAACTCTTAGGCGAGAGCAAAGAATGCTTGGTGATAAACGAAAGAGGAAAAAAGTCGAACTCACGTTCGTTAAATTCTTGCTGGCGTATTTCTGCTTGCCATGTCCGAGTGCCTTAGCTGTCGCCTCGTAGAACTCTTTTTCCGGGTAAGGTGGAATGCCCTCGAGGTGCATGCAGTCGACGTAAAAATTGTACCTTATCATCAAGGGATGAGGGGTCAGTGACCGACTGATTATAAGACAGAAACCTCGTTGCGGGACGGTTGAATTATTGAATCGAACCTGATACAAGCCTCCGCTTTTCGCCTAGCTGCCAACGCATTTCCGATTCTTTTCGCTGAGGTCCTCGAGTCTTCCGCATAAAAACGTATGTAAATTCTAGGGATGACGAAGGTTCTTTTGTAGCCGTCCAAAGTGAAGACCGACCACAATTTTCTCCGTGGGTCGTAATCGGTGATTGCCGCGTTACACCATTCGTATAAATTGTCCAAAGCATCCTCGTCGTTGGCGTCGGAAGAAATTCTCAGCTTTTCCGGTCTCTCGACGAATACCTCAGCAGGAATGGGATGCCGGATCCCGTCGATCGCGTTAAGGTTCACCCAGTCGTCTGTTGTTCTGTGAAATGAATCGTTCCATGCTTTGCCCGATATTTGTGAAATTTTTACAAAAAAGCGTCGTCCAAACCTGCAGTCGAATTCTTCGTCGTCGAAGAATTTGAGCGGCAGATAATTGACCGTGGGGTACAGCCCGTATTTGTCATTTTTTGACGAAAAAGGACGAACCACTTCCGGGGGCAGTAACTCCCGGGGACGAATATTTTCCTGTCTCAAGGCCATCGGCATCCGCAGATTTCTATACTGCCGCCTGCGTCGCTCCATTGCAACGTTACGCGGAAGCTGCTTCGGTGCAACGTACTTCTGCATTTGAATCTTTGGCGCGAATGACTCGGCCGGAAACGACTGGTATAATTGAAAATAAAAAACCAAGATTAGTGTCGATTTTCTGGAGGTATAGGTGCAAAGTTGCAGCTAACGTTATCGATCCTTGTTCCCGATAACGTCACGTTTATCAATTAATATTAATGATTTATGTGCAACCGGGTGGTCCTTAACAAGGTCGTTTTTGAGTTTTGACTGGCTTGCCCGCAAAATCGGCTCCATTTTATTAAAAAATAATTCCCTAATTTTTTCAGATTCTTACCTCATATCTGACCCGTGCCCCTAAGAGGGTGGACATCCCCATTCAACACTTTCAAGGGCGCATCAAATCTACCGAACGAATTTGGATAAAATTTGGTGTAGGGAGGTTTCTCGGGTCTTTGAGTACGAATCTGAACTCAAAATTTGAAAGTTTAAAGTGCCCGATCCAATATAGTGCACCAAAACTCCAAAAGTCACCTGATATTTCCATATTGGATGCACCATTTGGAATTTTTAAATTTTGAGTTCATATCGTAATCAATGACCCAAAGATCCCCTCCCACGCCAAATTTCATCTAAATTCGTTCGGTAGATTCGATATGCCCCAGAAAGGGTTGAATGGGGAAATCCACTCTCTCAGGAACACAGATTGGAGTTGAGATAAAAATCTGAAAAAAGTGGGGAATTATTTTTGACTGACGTGAAGTCGATTTGGGGAGCGAGCTGGTCGAAATTCGGAAATGACATTTTTTAAGACCACCCTAATGTACAACTAACGATTGATCTGTCCTCCGGAAATGACATCCATCTTTCAGCTGCGCCTAAGCAACGCGGGCGTTCAATTTTTGGAATATTTTTCACAACCGGGACGTGTTGTTCGGTTCTAACTTGCCAGGCAAGTTTAGTTCTGCGCGCTGCTCCCGCGTGAAGTTTCAACCTGGGTTGCACCGGGTGTTCGGTAGTCCCTGAAAATCGGATATTGTGAAATCGATAAGAGAAGTTGGCTGCCCGACTAAGCTACTCGGTCACTACTCGCCTGTGATCACCTCCGAGTAATATCCTCGCTTTGGGAGGACAGGTTTCGATTTATCTCTCGGATCCATTCTTTCCTCGTACAGTTATATTCTCCTGATAAAGTACTGTCTAAATATTGGCAAAAAATTGTTAAATAGTTTAACCTTTTTTTACGGCTATAACTAATTGCAGCCGACAGATCTGACAGAGTCGTAATAATATACCGATTACAATTGAACGTAGCGTGCCATGTACCATCGGTTATGGTATATTACAAACATTCTAAAGTAGAAAACTTTCGGGTCGATAAATATCTAAAAATCGTGCTCGAAAAACTCGAGTGCTCGATTAATGGTATGAATAAAGTGGAAAGAGATATTATTACTAAACAAAAGTCTATATATAATTAAAAAATTTAAAGAAATGTTTCTCTACCAGCTCGGATACTTGACGCATTAAAATTCATAAAATTGTTAGAATATACACCAGAGTTCTAGATTTGCCATAATCTATATTTTCCATCTGAACGTAAAAGGTTGTAACAGTATAAATCAGCCATAAGTAAAATGCAAGACGTAGACTACTGAGTTTTGTAGTCATTTGTTGTTTTCTTTGTTTTTTATTTACTATAATACAATTTATACAGAAAATCTCATTTTCAAAGTAAACTCAGTTTGACAAAATTTTATGCAGGCATATATTCTCGCACTATGTCTGGGACAACAAACTCTTCTGGAGACTCCTCGAGTAGGCATCCCAGAAGTCTTGGTACAGATAGTATAGTTCCAGAAATAATAGAAGGAAAAGTTCTGCCGTAATGAGTTTGACAACTGATTAATAATCGCTTACTAAGATATTCTCCACAGAGAGAAAGGTGGCCAACTTCGATGTAATCATTCGAATAAGGAGACCACAGCTCAAACGATACTCTCAAACTTTCCCATGGCCTCAAATCTCTGGCTGGTCTAACTACGATTCGGTAATGATTGCAAAGGCTGTTGTATAACAGCTTTGCGGAGTCAAGGATCCTCTCAAACTCCTCTGCGTATTCGCTGCTCTTCGAGTCTTTGACCATAGCAAAAACTTCTGCCACAGATGACTGACAAGCTGTGAACATTCCAGCCTCCCGCAAACGGCTATTAAAAGGTACGTACTGCCTACCGCTGGCAAAATACCTCAGCGGAAAGTATTTCGGATTAATCAACTGCTTGGTATGCATTGCAAGGAAGGAAGGCAGACTGGCACCTCCGATAAGGTGCATGCGATTAACCGAATGTTTTTCGACTTCCTCATTATCTTGAAGGATGAACGAATCTTCAGGGCTCTCATGGTCCAGCCCAGTAGCTTCTACAATTATACTGCGAGCAAAATCCAAACCTGTGACCCGCATCGTGTTATCATGGACAAACTCATCGGCAGCTAATCGAAGTACGGCCAGTTCAAAGAGGGCTGCCTCGTTGTGCAGATAGTAATTCATAGGGCTTGAATACTCCAGCAATCCCAACCTCCTGCCAATATCAATGTGGCTACTCGAGCAACTTGAATTCTCACCGGGATTAAGGTTTCCGTAAGAATACAAAATAACCGGATCAAAAGCTGGCGTGTCTTTGTGCAGAACGTTGGGTAGTTTCAGAATTTTTGGAATCACGGAATCCTCAAGCTCCCACAGGATTTCCCTGACTACTTTCAAATCCTCCCTTAATACTTTGCCCACTGTTTTCAGTCGAGTAATTTCTTCATTGTCTACAGATTCGGCATTACTTGTGTTTAGACCTTTTATCTGACTAGCTGTGTCAATTCTCTTCTGCTCCAATGCATCCCGATTTGAAATGACACTTTTGTACAAATCCCATGAATTTTTCACACTTTCAGCATCGACATCAAGAGCGCGCAATTTCAACTCGTTTTTCAACTTATCCATGTCTGAAAATCGCTCGTCAAAGTCGAGATAGGGGGACAGAATCGCAAACGATTCGCTAGCCCTTTTGCCAGATACAAAGAGTGCCGAAACATAAGTGCGCACGTTAAGATTCAGTGACAAGCGTCCCAGAAAGAAGACATGTTTCATGCTCAACAGTCTTATACCAACATTCGCCATGTTGCAGAAAATGTTAAATTATCTGGACCTATATTTAGTGTGAACCTCTTTATTTAATGTCTACCTATGTTCTACGGTTTTCCCTTAGGCCAGAGTGTTATCTTCGGTTCTTGTTATTTTTGTAGCTGGCGCCGCATCGACATCGTCATCGTCGACCTCAATTTTGTCCGCATCTTTCCCCGGCTGTGTCTCTATCTTTCGCTTCCTCGGCAGAACGTAATTTCCTTTACCAGCAGCTCTTTCAGAGTCTTCAATTGTGTACGGCTCCAGTTCTAAGGCCTTGAGTCTGCGCTTGTGAACTTTGGTGGTAAAGTGATCGAGGAGTGCCTTGTTGTCGATAAAGTACCTCCTGCAAAAGAGTAGTAATTAATTTCTACAATACTGAAAATCCTTCGGAAGATGAACCAGGATAGGTTAGATGAGGTTATGTCATGTTGAAAATACTAACGCGCAATGTAGGCAGTAGTGCTGAGCCGCACCCGGCTTGTCCAAATCCACTTCCTGGTTCAATAATGCGGGAGCATATTCATCCTTGATGTCCTCGTTGATCTGCAATTCAATCACGAGACATGTGAACCGTTAAATTAAGTGGTAAAAAATCGAAATCCAACCAAGAACGATGATAACAATAACCGGCCACGTGGTGGCGTGAGGCGCGCCGCGTGTATTCAGTTCGCAGAAAAAAAAACATCGAATCTCACCTCGTCAAGATCTTTCGTTCGTCGTTTAGTCCTCCATCCTTTTTTCAGATGTGTATCTCCCTTGTGATATTTTCTACGTTTGTAAGTCATCTTTCCGCTAACGTGTCAATAATTAAATAACGAACACAGAGGTTAACTTTTCTACGAGTGGTAAAATTCGATCGTCTTGTGTTTGATAAATCGTATCCCGTTGATACATGCTCGAGTTCGTCCGCGTTGGTCGACAATTGTTGCGATTATTTCTCCGTGCGATTGTAAAAGGCGCTCACGTTCGAAATGACGAAACAGTGTCGTTCCGTTATATTTTACAGAGAAACTTAACCTCGGGTTCCGGAGCAAGGCGTGGCGGGACGTACGAAAACAAGAACGGAGAAAATGTTCTAGACCGTTCGGTATTTGTGAAGAACGGTAAGAATTACAACGTTAATTAAGTTTTGAATAATAACGGCGTCCCGTAGTGGGATATTAGAGAGGATACGATACGCGTATGTTAACGAATATGGGAAAACATAATATTTCTAAATTTTTGTTACTCGTTTTACGTAAAATGTGTGAAAAAGTCAGTCTACTCGAAAATACCGCTCGTAGTTTGTTTCACAATACCCGCAGGCAGGTATCTGGAATAAAGGAGAGTATCGATAGTTGGCGCAGCGTGGACAAGATGGAGACACAGGGCAATGCCGAACGGTACGCCCCTGGCGGTGAGACGATACGAAATTCAAACATCCGCTACTGGTGGAGAGCCTAAGCCTTACCATCCATCCATCCATTTTGAAAGTAAAAATATTCCATGACCGGGGATTTTGGTAAACGTACGTATCGTATAATCACCAAAGTACGCTGGTACCGTGGCTCGAGGGTGTATAAAATGAGTTAAATACAGGTGAGGGTCTCGCCGGCTACGGTTAGCAAGAGTGCGATTGAACCGTCGATCCTGATCTCGTAGGTGAATTCCGCGAGGCGAATCGAATGGATGCCAGTCGTAAGGGACGCCATTTTGATATACGGTCGGGTACGTCAGGCATCGGAGCCAGAAACGCGGTAAAGAAGGGTTCCCGTGCGCGCGTACATTTTCTGGCATCGCGAGGGGAGTTTTTTCGAGGATTACGCAGAGTTCGGTGCCGCGTACGAGGCGGCGGGACGGTGTACATAGTGCGTTAAGTGACAAGTGACAGGTGAATCGATGATTGCAAGTCCCGTAATCGCGGCTTGCTAGTGGCGTACTGCCAGTGGAGTGTCCGGTCTACGCGAACTCGCGTACGGTACTCGATAACGAGGCACCGACTACGAGGAGCGGAGCTCCCTTGGATCGCCAAGCGTTTTCCCGCTAGAGAGATTGGACTTTCTTGGTTAGCAAGCAGCAAGGGGCATCCTTGCTTGCGCCTCGCCTCGCCTCGCCTCGCCTCGTCTCGCCTCGCCTTGCCTCGCCGTACAGTCGCGTGTGTGGCTTGCGTATATCCCGCATCTCCGAACAGTTGCCACTGTGAGAATCCCGCGTGTGTGTTTTTGTTGCCCCGCGACCGGTTCCCGAGGGCTCGGGAGGACCTATCGCCTATCGTTCTTATTGTTCTTCGATCGGATAACGAGGAAAGAGGACAAATATTCGGCGATACTTGGCAATCTCTCTCTCTCTCTCTCCTCCGCTACTTCTCTCTCTGTCCCTCTGTGTGTCTCTGCATTTGCAACGCGGATTCTTCCCATCTCCTTATTCATACGTGTATACGTATACGTATACGCACTCGGACCTAACTTAACACACGACACGCACACATACATACACACACATATATATATATATACACACATCCCTCCGGCTTTCCCCGGTTCCTTCTCTCTCCGTCTCCCTTTTTCTCGCCCCTCGTCATCCTGTGTTCGCGATTTTAAAAAAGACAACGATATTCGGGTTCTTCCCAACGCCCGTAAAACTACAAGTCCGATGTTTGCCGCCGCGGCTCGAAATCATCTCAGGCCGAGACATCTAGCTGCGACGAGAACGTCGACGAGGGTACACCTGGAAGTAAGGAGAGTAATTGCGTCGGGGGTTATTGCAACCCTGGCGTAAATGCCCCCCCGCGGCACATGTGCTCGCGTAAACCTAGCGCGATCCTTAATTAATACGCCCACGCGCTCCTTAACATGGCCAAATTCCTCAACAAGGACCCTGTCACCTATCAGCGGGAGCGTGACGGGTTCATCAAGGGACTTCATCATTTTCACGAGACTCGCGGGTAAGAATCCACTCGTTCATTCATCGTTCGTTTCCCTCTCGCCTAATTCTCCTCCTCGCTCATTTATGTCATTCTTGTTTTTCTTTATTATTTATAGTCTGTAGTTAATTATCTTACGCAGTGCCGCTGATTATCTTCTTTAATTGGGCTTCCACTCACCGTTCAACCGAAATCCGTGAAATTTCATTTTATCTACCTGATCAGGCAAGAAACATCTAATACCGTCAGTAGATTCGGTACACCTATAACTGTACGGAATTTTTTTTATGGAAGCTTTCTGTTTACAATTCACACGTTATATTGTTAGTTTAATTATCACACCGTGCATTTTTGTTCACTGTGTAGATCTTAGCGTCTTCTTTGACACGCAAAAAAAAAAAATACGCAACAATTAATATCGCGGTAATCTTTCTTTCCATCACATGACAAAGATTGTCCCTCCAGTTCCTTCAACCTCATTGTTGGTAGTATCCTCCAACACATCCTCGGAGTTTATCAAAAAGAAATTCTTTCAATTCACTTGTAATTAACATTTATGTATGAAAGTACTTTATTCATCACCTCTTATCATTCATCGTCGTAAATCTCAAGTAAAATATCTCATACCATATTCGGTTGCATTTATCCTAACCGCAGTTGTACTATACGGTTATATAAGTAGTACTATGGTTGTTTAAGATAAGTAACGAGGTTGTTCGGTTCCAAATCCCTTCTAACGACGAGGGACTCAATTTACACGAATTGAGCTGTTTCGTTTATATTTTCATTGAATAATTACCGTAATCAGCCAAGTTACCTAGGATTCTGCGTTTCTTAGTTTAATTCTTATTTGCTTACAGTCATAAAATACGACCCATTCATTATCTGATATTCAACATCAGCCGTCCACTCTTCTTGAATCTCCACTCGCAACAAGTGCAGACCACAAATCGATCCTCTTCCCCCAAATGGATCAATTTTTCCTTTCATTACCGTTATTCGTATGATATATGATCTATCCACACCTTAGGCCTAAGCCTCACACCGAGTGAAGTCTGTTTCTTGAATCGAAAACGTTTGTTGGGTTCTTTCTCATTTTTTTTTTCTAGGAATTACTTTCGCAAATAAAGAAGAACACCGAGGGAAGTGAAAAAGAGCAGACTTGCTGCCTATACCGTCTCACGCGTCTCACTGATGTAATCGTACTCGGGATTTTTTCTGGCAACTTGCTGCTAATTTCGTTGCTGCGTGATCCTTGACATTCGCATTATCATACGCATCGGTAAAGTCCGCGAATCTATCTGGAACAACCCGCGTGTGTGATGTTGCGTTTAATTTTTAGCAAGTAATCGTTCTCTCCATGATTACTAACGTAAGTTTCATTTCTATGCCGTTCCTCGCACAGAGTACAGCAGCACATGTTTAACGTAATGTACGTATCTACGTAGGTGCGTACATACGCATGTAGTTTGTGCCCACTGCCCACATGCATTACAAACATCGTACAATACATGACGCGGTGTCGCACAAAGTCTCGTCATCATCGTCGGGAGCAGCGAACGCGGTTGGAATACAAATAAGGAGGTTTTTTTTTCTTTCTCTCCTCTCTTTTCTCTATCCATAAATTGACATAGTTTGTCATGTCGTGCAGGTGAAATCGGCTGCAACGCTATCCGTAAATTTGCACGTTACTTATTCCCGAAGCTCGCAACAGTGGAATCACCTTTCCAAATTCGTTGCTCAAAAAAGATGGCTACAGTTTTCTCACCGATTTTATTATACATTTCAGAACACCCTTCAGGAGGCCACCGAAAATCAGCGGGAACGAGATAGACTTGTACTTGTTATACGTGCTGGTTACCGCCCACGGAGGATGGATCAAGGTCAGTTGAATAACTCTTCAGCCTCTCTAACCACTTTAAACACTTTTCATACGAATAACGAATTTTCGGGTGTAGGCATAAATGCACAGTCGGAAAATTATAGCTCCAACACTGCAGGCTCCTCAAAAATTGAGTAACGGGATGAGAAACACCGTGAGAAAAGTTTTACTACCAATGGGAACTTGTGACGTGAGAACAGCGAAAAATTTGCTGTAGTTAAATTTTAGTTTTCGACGCTTTTGAACTCGCACGTGTGCGCAATTTCCGGTGAAAACGGTCCGTTCGATGTTGGTTGGACAAAATTGCAGGCAGTACGATATAAGCTGTAAGAGAAGAAGCGAGTGCTCGCTTTGACGACCGCGCGAATGATGAAGGGGGCGTCTTAAGACCCTCGAGAATCTTGAACAGAGTACTTTTTCTCTTTCCGCACCTTCCGCGCTTTTTCTTTTCTTCGTATTACCATTTTTTTTTTTTCTGCCGTCTTCCTTTTCTCTTCTGCAATCTGCTGCCTGCGAGGAGTCAAACTTTCACGTCAAGCATTAGGTACACGTTTGTTATACGTATATTTACAACCCGCGCTCTCGGGAATACAGAATAATTAATTCATCATTGACGTAGGCGCAGTGTGAAAAGTAAATATCAATAACAAAAAACGTGTGCATAAATGTTGTGGATCGAAATAAATATCGCGTCAACTACTCTGCGGTATAACGATGACGCTGATAATGAAGTCCGTTCAAGGTTCTCTCTCGGTTTCAAATGTGTGAAATGATAATGAGGAATGTGAGGTTTTCAACTTGCAACAATAATGTGACAAGCGGGGCTTTCGTCGGTCCATTCATTGACCGCGCAGTGGAGATAAAACCTCGTAAAGCGGGAGAAAAGTAAAGTATATAAACAAACGTGCAGACGATGAGCGTCTGAAAACGATGCCGGGGTAATTGCTCCGAATTTAAAACGAACAAACCGACGATAATCCTCAATGCTGTAATAACGAAAACGGCTATAAATTATTGGAAAATTGTTTATCCAATTATCGTAATTACGAGAAGCAAATGACTGTTACGTTATGTTAGAAGAACGATAAAGAAAAAAGAAAGAGAATAACTTTTCCTTGGGCAAAAATTATTATACGCTCGGAAACACTTTCTTCCCGAGTCGAGCATGCGACTCGTACTTCCTGCCAGTTTCAGTTCGTATAACGAACCACAGCAACAACTACGTCTATATATTATACGATAGAATATGCGCTATGTGGGTACAATAAGATCCTCAACCGAACCAGAATGGACTTTTACAAAAAATCGGGTTACGCACAATGTATCGTTTAACGTTTCCACGCGGTATATCGGCATACGCACATTTACTTATTAACTGCTTGCGTGGTGAAAAAAAAGTCGCAACTACACTTTCCTTTTCTACTTTTTCGTCTTACAGGTACTTGCGGGGTGTATTATGTTTCACATTTTTAATACATCATCAAAGCAACAACCCGTTGAAAGAAAAACCACCTCCGTACAATAATATCCGGCGGTCCGTCGTATACTGGACGCATACTTGGAAAAGCATAAAATTCTCGCACATTATCGCGTCGCGGTGAGACTTCCCGATACGTATGCATGGTACATACATACATACATACATCACCTTTCGCTCCCCCTCCCCCGCCCTCGAAGTGCACGACGGTTCCTTGAACTTGCCGCGCTGCTTCCGGCGAGGCGCCGAGAGGCGAGAAGAAGAGAGGCGCGGAGAGGAGAGGAGAGGAGAGGACCAGGTCCGCGTGGCGAGTTCCGCGAGTGAACTTCGCGCGTCAATCGGAACCTCCGCGCAACCACCGTCGCCTCTGGTGTCCCGATGCGACATGCAGCAGCACTCGGTCGTCGAATGTCGTCCGCCGGCCGGCCGGCAGCCTTCCTGACGTAATACGACACACCGAAGAGTCACCATCGAACTCTCTTCTACTCTGCTCGCTCCCTACCCTCCCCTACCCGCCCCTTATACCCTCGATATTCGGCGCCTGGTCGCGTGGCGAGTTGACACTCGGCGAAAGGTTCCGGCAGGAGGAGGAGGAATAGGAATAGGAATGAGAGTCCACGCGGTGAAACGCGATAAATGGCACAGAACGGAATTAACGGAGAAGCAACGCTCACGGAACTGAGGCGGCAGAGACCCCCCGAGGGTTACTAACCCTGCGACGACGGTGTCGTACACGCGTGCCTCACGTGTCACAAGTATATCTAGGTATGGCATTCTTCTTTACCGGCGGGCGTGCAAAGAAGACAGTAGCCTCGTACACACGGATTAGCCCTGTCGTTTTTTTTTCTCTCTTTTTTCCCTTTTTTTTTATCCTGTCGAAGAAACTACCGTACGGGTACCACGATCGACTCTCTTTCTCTCCCTCTCCCTCTCTTTCATGTTTCTGTCACAGTTCACCGCGTAACGTGCGAACATATTGTATCCGTACGCAATGTATAGACATGCGTTATTATTACGTCGGAAACGCTGCATGGGAGAAATCCACCGAACCAAATTGAAACCTTCCAGCCGTCGGGGAAAATGCAGATTGTTTATGCAAGTATCGTGAATCAGTAGCAGCGGTCAGCTAACTTTTCTCGTTGCATTGACGGCGTATCACCGACCCTGTACAGAGATAAACCGCCCACACGTGTGTTGTTGATATTCTTGTTGTATCCTGCGCCGTCCCAAGGACACCGTTACAAGAAGCAAACTTCCGTTCCTGCTCGCCTAGCCTGTGCGAAATACACGATAATTTCTTTTTGTTTCTCTACGTTTTTTCCATTTCCGGGATCGCCGATGGCGGCCGGTAGGAGGAGGAGGACAAGGAGAAGGAAGAGGTGGAGGTGGAGGAGCAGACCTACTAAAACATTATTAACGTAAGGATAACGCGGAAGTGGCGCAAGGTCAGGGTCGCGTTGCGCGGACGCGGGGTAGGGGGGCATAGATCAGCGGTGGTGAAGAAGAGGAAGGGATGTAGAGGAGTAGACGGTGGCCGACGGTAGCCGAAGGCTTTAACCGTCAACAAGTGTGCGTCGCGGCGCCTAGTATTCTTCTCTTGGTTGTTAACCGAAGAAGGGAAGTCACTTTCCCGGATCTTTTTTTTTTATCGTGCACCATCTCGCTCGATTTTTCTTCAATTCTTTTTTTTTCTCCTTTTTTTTTTACTCTTCATCTCGCCCTAAACGTGTTCCGTCGCAGCAAGGGGAATAATAATCTCGTCTAAACTCGTCGTGCAAAATTCGCCCTCTCTTATTCGTCTCCCCGCAAATACCTGATGCGAATTTTACGACTTCTTTCTGTCCGGTATATGGTACCCGAATATAACGTGTATTATTATTCCGTGTTATGGAAGTTGGTCCCCTCGCAACGATCGACGGACCGGGTCGTTCATTCTTTTTGTTCATCTTCTTGCCACTCAACCGCATATTACACCCATCTTTTTCTTCATCGCCGTAACGCCGGAATACCCTTGGAATATCATTAGTCTACCTTTTCGTTGAGAGTAATAACAATCATAATCATGGTGCAGAATTATAAATCTAAAAGCGAGAAACTCTGTTATTATTCCGGAAATAAAGTGTACGGATCGCGAAGAGTAAGATATATAGAACATGGATAGATCGCGTTTATTCGTGTATATTATGTTGCACAATAAATTCACAGGGGTTAAACGGCAGTGGCAAATGAAGACGAATGAAAATAAAAAACTAATACTAGTAGTAGTAGTAGTAGTAATGATAATAATAATAATAATAATAATAATTTCTTAAAAAGAGAAAGAGGGAAGTGCAAAGCCAAAGTCTGTGGGTACGCACAGGCATGCGGGTTCGACTCGTATCCCTAGACACGCGGTTTGTCGGTCGTTAAAGCGGGGATCGGAGGTATACAACACCGAGCAAACGAAGGAAAGATCGAACGGGTAGCGAGGAGGCGACGTTTCGTGGCGGGGGTCGCCTCGCCGGCAGACGCAAGCAGCGGTCGATACGGCAACGCCGCGCCCCGGCGTCGCATACCGGACGAAGAGGCGGGCGACGCGCAGCGCTCGACTCCTCGAGCAAGCCGTCGGTGAAGTGAGCCGAGGCCGCGCGGACGCGCCGGAAGATTTCGACCCGGCAACACCGCCGACGGCGGCGCGGTTTCTCGGGGAGCGAAGAGAAGCCGACCCGACGGTAGCGAGCCGCCTGCCTGCCCGACTCCGCCAGCTCTTTGCCTCCAGACTCGAAGAGCAACGCGCGCGGCGGTCGGTTCGTCCGACCATAATCCCCGACGCTACTCTCTTCTCTTCTCTTCTCGTCTCTTTTCTTCTCTTGGATATCTCTCTTCTTGGTTTGGAGGAGAAGATGCAGCAGCGGCGACGTCGCCTCTTTCTTCTCTACCTCAAAAACTTACCGACTCTAGAGAAGGAGAAGAAGGAGAAGAAGCCTCTGGTGGCTCTGCGCACATAATTTCAGAGATGCCTTGCTTTATATACGTTCGAAATAATATTTGAGTTCGTACGGAAAGCGAAACAACGACGAACGATTATTTTCTCTTGTATGTGAAGCGAGCAGTTTGTCAGAGAGAGAGAGAGAGAGAGAGAGAGAGACGCGCTGCACGACGATCTCAGAAAGAGAGTAACACACCATACTCGGTGATCCTGCGGCCCCCTCCACACCGATCCCAACGGTACACGGATGGTTTCGTACGTCGGTACGAAAGATCGTCAATATTCCGAGGCATCTAACTCCGGAGTCTTACTCGCGCCGTTCGCGTTTGCTTTATGTTTTCAGCCGTCTCGACGTTAAGCAGCGTCGGTTTTAAGTAACGCGATACGTAAGTTCGTTAGAGGCTCGCTCTCTTACCGCGGGGAGAAACGGGAGAAGAAACGGAGTCGTTAAAAGAGCGAAAGAAGTAACTTTACGCTCGCTAACGCCGACGGACCGGTGACACGGGTCGTGGGGAGGGGTCGGAGCGACGAGCGACGAGACTCGGGGGACAAGGATAGTCGAGCCCTATATCTGGCAACGCTGTTAACCGCCGCGGTACGGCAGCGAGAGAAAGAGACAGAGGGACTGAGAGAGGGAAAGGGGGAGGTGCGGAGGAGGGTGAGGAGACCCAGCTCAACGGAATATCGTGCTGCAGAGTGTGTCGTCGTCGTCGTGGTGCGTTGCAGCTGCCCGCCTGCTGCGTGTGCTTTTCACTGGCGCTCGCTTTTCGCCTCTTTTATCGTTACTTTAATGCGCGTAATACGTCTTCCTCGCACCGTGTGTATTATATTGCACGCATGTATGTGTGTATGCATGTACGGCATACTTGCGTACACGTAGTGTGTATTTCAGATTGCGAGGATGAAGTTGGTAACGTTACTGTAACGATTCGTGTTTAGATAAAGAAAATCGTTACTTCGCACCTTTAGCGATGATTGAAATTTAGCTGACCGTGATAAGCAAAACGTAGTTTTATTTTTAAAAGCCAACTACTTGAAAACCATTCTGAAATTGTGGAATGATTACTTTCTCCCCCTGATGTTTCGTTTCGTTAGGTTAACGTTACGTTAATTCGGTCTTGTTTCGGGTTTTAAGAGACGGCTGACTTTTTGCTTCAATTCATATGACACACATTTTTCCCGCCCGTAGATCGTTATTGTTATTCACTCCGCACGACGGGTGCAGCTTTGCACGAACTAGAAATTTACGATTCAAGGCTATCGATCTAACTCGGACAAAACTTTGTCTTTTGAATATCGTTGTAAGCATCGTGCATCGTAGATTTCATTTCGTTTCGTTTCATTATTTGTTTTATTGTCTCTTTATATTACAAAGACCGAAACCTGACACTTTCTTCGTTCGATCGTGGGGTTGGTTGTTTCGTTTACGAGACGACAAAAACCAAGAATCAATTAACTTCTCTGCGGGTGTCACTTTTCGAACGTCGTTGGCAGCACGAAGGGAGGTGTAACATTGAATAGATGATTGCTTTGAAAATTGCTTCATTGCCGCGAGGGGTGAAAGCGATAAACACACACAGGAGTCGATTGCTTCGGCGAAAAGTCGCTACAAGAAATCGTGATATGAAACGTAAATTTGTATCTTCGATATGTTGTCTCATTTATCGCACTGTCTATCGTTGTCATCGTCATTACTGGCTCGTGATGAAATTCCAGATTCCAGCTAATCCACGGACAGATTACAAATGTTTATTTAACAGATATTAAACTAGCGGAGTGTCGACATAGTATGCATGAATATGTACAACGTAAACAACTTGTTCCTTCTTAACACAGTATATTGCATAAAATCCATCTGATATACGCGCGTATGTTGCATGGACGATAAAAAGTAAAGAGAAAACGTAAAAGAAAAAGAAAGATATGATCGTGTTATACCCACCGTGTATAATTGTAAATTACTCGATCGTCGGACACTGCCTTCAGGCCGCAATACGACGCGACGTGCTCCTCTACATATCGACGTAATCAATTAATTAATTTAAATAATGTTAATGTGCGACGGATGTACAAGCATCATCGATTCTTTTGTCCGTTGTACGATACTCGGTGTACACGCATGTAATTACAAAAATTGAAAATATCCGAATAAATTGACAATTGGTTAAATTTAAGAATTGACATTTTTCAAAGTAATAAAAAATTCATTTTCACTTTACGAAGTCTTGTTATATCAATCGTGAATGTCAACCGTGAATGTATTCGTCTTACGATTCCGTCAAGTACCCCTAAAAAAAAAGTACGCGTATGGTCGTAGGCTCTATGTTCCCGCTCTTTTACTATACCTCTTTCACGCCAGAGGCGTTACCCGGATAGAGATTCTTTTAAAAGAGGGTTTATTACGCTCTTGTACTCCAATGAGCAATCAGCGATTAATGACGGCTCTCGATCTCGATACCTCGTTACGCAATTCCGTTATATCAGCGCATACAAATTTTTTTTTTTTATTGCATCGTGACTCTCAACTCCGTTTATGCGGTTATGTATGAATATCATCAAGAATTTTTGAGGGATTGCGTTATGTTCGGCCATATTTTGTTATCAATTCCCAGAATTTTACAAATCTATCATACATATATATATGTATGTACGTATGTATGTGTATGTGTATAATCACATTTAAATTCATAGCATCTGTCTCTCACGACACTTGCAGCGGACTGTAGGTGTTTTCTCGTTATAATTGAGAAACGTGGGCAGTGACCACGTGACGTAGTTACTCACAATTAGATGCAGTTTCAAGCAGTTGGCTTTCAGACTAATTGTCTTAAACTTTACTAAATTTTCAGGTACCTTTTCCGTTACATCTGAAATGAACGCTTATTATTATTATTCATTCTATAAACGTTAGGTTGCCCGGACAAAGATCTCGGACCATTTTTACGTCCGGTTGAACAGAGCGGAAATTGAGTTTAGCCAACCTCGACGCGTTGTACTCTCGTTCTATCGAATTCTGTTGTAAGTCTTACGGGCCGAACTACGGTCGAATCAAATCTGTGCGAATCAGTTAAATCTGATATTGATTTTAACAAACACACCGCCATTTTCATCTGATTTTTATACATGTCTGATATTCATCGAGCTTGTTTTTCGAAATCGACCACTTGCCGTACATAGATCAATTGATTGCCTTGCCAATTTCACATTGTTCGTGTTATCATTAGGAATTCTACGTTCCTTTCAGCCATCATGCTGTCGTCGTAATAACCTGACCAAAATGCGACTCTCTCGCAAAGCGGTCAATAACGACGGTGTTGAAACAGTCTCCAAACTCCTGGCTGTTTAAAAAATAGAAACGAAGATTCAGTCAACAAACGCATCTTGGATTGAACAGACGTGTCAGTTAAATATTGAATATCGAATCCCTTTGAAAGTTCTGTTGGCGTTAGTTCACAGTTTCCTCGTTAAAACACAAAACGCAGATTATTATCCTTTCTCCGACATGTGCATAAATTCCTCCGACTTCCAACCCCCGATTTAATCTCCATTCAAAACGGTCTCGTATCTCCGATATTACCCACATCTACCCATCATCAGGCATTTCCGAAGAAGGGGTTGGATCGTGCAGACTCGATTTCATCCTCCGCGACTTCGGCGATCTTTCCCGCGTTTGTTTGAGGTAGCGCTGCACCGGCAGCTACAATGTTGCTCCACTGCAGAGAGACGCATGGCAAGGAGGAGGCGGCGGCGGCGGTGGTGGAGGGGGAGGGGGACATAACGCGCGTACCTATACTATATACAAAGACACACGAGGCGACGACGCGATCAGCTGATCTCTTCGACGCCAGACTGCGCGCTGCCAACCTTCCTCCCCCTCCTCCTCCCTTTTCTCCGACCAACCGACCAACCGACCGACCGACGACCGATCAGCTGACTACGAGAGGAACTGTCAGTCGCGCTCTGGGACTGCGACCCACGTGCTCGGCGAGTACAACGACGCTCCGAAGTCTCGGGTGTGAGGAAGAGAGGAGCCGACCTTGTCGTTAAACTCGAAGATGATACAATTCAGTCGTGCCGATATCTGTCCTTCCACGTACGTCTCCGTATAGCTACATTTTATACCGATGAATTTCACGCCGACAGGCGAGACGTTAAAACTTGTGTCGCGATACACCGTCTTTGACCCTTTGATCTGGAACGATATTTATTTATCCGTGATTAGTAAACTGGGTGTGAAATACGGACCTTCGAATTGGACCTAGATTGGCGATGTAAAAATAAGTCTGGGATCGTGCTTTTTTTATTCTCGAAGAATTAGCACCTTCGTACTCATAACAATTCGAACGTTGTTTATAACGAAACGAGCAAATTAATCTTTATCACTTTTACAGGTTGCGTTTATTTTTTTTTTTTATTTATTTATTTATTTATTTATTTTTTTTCATTGTACACGTGTGTGCACGTCAAAGACCTTTTTCCAACTTTTAAAAGCAAAAAAATTACTTTTTTTAATCATGATTTTTTTAAAAACTATTTTATGTGAAATTGCCTAATGTTTATTGTTCGTACTAAACATGTAAGAATTTTAATCAGGCTGCAGGACATGAAACTTGATATTGGCAAAGGAGAGTCCTTGTCGTTTTGAAGAGTTTAATGTAAATTTCCATTACAAGAGTCTAATAAATCGGGAAAAGAAAAATAATGGGTGATAAGAGGGTCTTTTATTAGGTAAACGAGGGAACGAATGAATATATTATGTTAATAGGGACGCCGGCTAATTCGCTAAAGTCTTTCGTAATTTTTAATCTTCTTAAAAAAAAATGAATTAATTTTTAATCTGCCTCAGCGTAATATATGTAATGAATTAAATCTTTCAGAAACCGCATTGTATGAATTTTGAAAAATTTAACTTATTTTCAAAAATTGATACTCTCAGTTTCGATGCTTTGAAACAATCATGTGTGAAGACGGAACTTTCAAAACACGTTTTTTAAATTCTGCATCCTGCATTGGGTTTTCTGTTTTATTCCTTGAAAATTTTTATAGAGAATTATGAGATGTTTATACGACATTCTCTCCAGATTCATTGTCGTATAGATGAAAGTAGTTTTTAAGGTTTTCGGACCTGTGGGGACTGTGGAATAATTTATACGAATATAGTTTTTTTCTTCAATTTATTTGAAAACGTTAACAATAAAGCTAAAAGCCTCTGCATAACGATTACTCACAAGAAAATACAAAGTATGTATTTACCAGACAATCTGCAGTTCACGAATACAACAAATTAGCATAAAAACGTCGTCATACATAACATTCCAATCAGCAGCCGAGTTTCCCTGTAAAAAAAAAAAGAAAATTCGCTACCTTGTATAAAGACGTCGATATTCGTATTTTATAATATTCTAATTAAAATTAGCGTACTGCAAAACTTGGTGTTTGTATAACTAATGTTCAGCAATCCACTGACTGAAACGCTGAAAGCATAAATTCCAGATATCTTACAGTTATAATTTGCTGCGCCCAGAATAAGTACGTCGTTGTTAAACATGTCACAAATGTATAAGTTTAACTTAAAAACACCGGGATATTGTCGATGACAGCATGGTTCGATAAGGTCGAGTGGATATTTCAAAGATGATTACGGTGCAGGTTGTTACAATCGTATAGCGTGCATTATTTTTCTGCCCGCGCTCCTGTAAATTGGTCCAAGAAAGAAGAATAGGAAGAAAAGTTTGGGAAACGAATGAAGTTTTTTCTTTTTTGTTCACGACGAGATTGCCGCGGTAAACTTAATCTTTCTTTTCCGAAATACGAGAAACATGAAACTGCACAACATTCCAAAGAAATAATTGACCGGTAGAAAATGAAGAAAATGATTAAAATGATGATAATAACACTAGGAATAGCTGTTTCAAATCTAAATGATTAACACCAAGAACGGTAATGTAGGGATTAAAAAAACACCCCACGCGAATGTAAATTTTCCACCGCAAGAGGAAGAACAGCTTACGTTTTCGTGTTTCGCTTACTGACATTTGACTTTTTTTTTTTTTTTTGCAACTTACGCAAAAAGTTTGTTCTGGCCCACGTGATTCTTTATCAACGAAACGAAGAAAATGAGAGCCTGTAGAATTCTTAACGATACGTTAGGATAAAAAAAGGAGAAACACAACCTTACCGTTCTAGGGTCAACTAAATATAAGTCGAAAGTAGGAGGCGAGGACACGCGGGATTTTCGAAACTACGAGAAGAGACGACGCAGCAGCCGAAACCGAACCCCGTCCGTGCGGGACGCGTTTAAAGGCTGCTGCCGGTGCTACTACTACGGATAAAATCATTGACGAGTAGCGGCGCGCACCACGCGGTTTTTCAAACTCCCGTGACGTTAACGGTGACGTCACTGCGTAGTCGAACACGTGGTCCTCGCGATTGGCGTACGGCCGAACGAAGGAGCAGCGAGCGTCGTGCGGCGAGAGGAGAGGAGAGGAGAGGAGAGGAGAGGAGAGGAGAGGAGAGGAGAGAAGAGAAACGAGTGCGCGGGGGGCAAACAGGCAACCGGTGGGTTCGTAGACGGCCGACCGTCTACGAGAGCGGACCGAATGAAAATGAAGCTCCTCTCTTAAGTGAGCGAGGGGACTCCGGCCCTCCGACCTCCTCGCCGAATTTGCCTGTCGTCTGCCGATTTGATAAGTTTTTGAAAAAAATTTTACTTCAACATTCGTTTCTACACAGATATTTTCCAGAGAAAGTCTGCCGGCAGGTTTTACGGAGATCGAAAAAAAAGGAAAATGACATGTACGATGTCGTATAATATTTATGGTATCGAAAGGTTACGTGCGTTAACGATACCACAGATTTCATCTCCGTTACCGCCTGCCTTGTCAGTTGAAACGTGATACCTTGAAAAGTGTCGTTTACCTACTTTGGTACATATCGCATTTCCGTGTGTATGGATGTGTAAAACCGTCAAGTAGTAGAAGAAGAAGAAGAATAAAATAAGGCGACGAATGACTTTCGGCTGATACCGCGATTCCCGGATAACCTGCGACGATCTCGTTACCGTCGATACCGATCACCGCAAAAAGTTGGCGAAATTTTCCGACGTTTCGCGGCGAGGACGAGGACAAGGATGAGGAGGAGGCGCCGTCCTTGGGTAGCTCTGGTATCGGCGAGGGCACGCTCGCGTCTGCGTTTCGTTTCATTCGTGTTCGGTTGGCTGCTGCTGCTGCTGCTGCTGGTGCTACTCGAGAAAGTCGAAACGTCAGTGCGGGTCACGTGGTCTTCAGCGACGCACGTATACGTGTATATACGTACAACGTGTTGTTTTGTTGGGATAGGTCGGGGGCAATCGCGCCGCAGTTTTACTACCACGCGTTCGACTGCATCAAACACACGCCGCCGTGACCTCGTCTCTCTGTTCTTCTCGTCTCTTCGCTTCTCTTCTTCCTGCTCTCTGCGGCTCCCGAGATCCGATGTTCGGAACCACTCTTGCGATTTATCATTTTTTTTTTTTTTTTTTTCAAGTATAAGAGAGGTAGGAAACAGTTGACGTTAAAAGTCAGGATAACCTTGTACGGCAAAACACATACGCATGACTTTTAATCGTCGTACAGGTGGATAAATTTTTTTAATTTCTGATCAACTAATCAACGTGATAATCATTTATTTCATGCCTGCGTATTGGATTTTATTTTTTATTTATACAGTATACAATTTTTTATGTATAGATGCAAAAATGCAACAGCAACGTGGAAAAAGTCTTGGGATATTTGGAAAATTGGATAAAGTTAGCGATTAATCGTTCGTTCGGGTTGTATTGTTAACGAAATAAAATAAAATACAATTTTATTAAGATTGGTGAAAAATTTCTCGTGGATATATAGTGACGACAAATGGAGCGACGAGATTGCCTTGCACCTCAGACGACCCTCGGCGTTTTTGCGAGGCTATGAATAGACAGCCGCGACTCGGGCTGAGATCCAAGGAGCACTAACCCAGTGCTGCAGCTGATGCATGATCCCATATTATACCTACACCCTGGATATTCCTGGTACCAGAATCCGGTGGTTGTATTTTTTGAGATTTTTCATCTCCCCGTACGGTGAAAAGTCTGCAGATCTCCGTCCTTCGAGAAGCTGAAGTATATATATATTATATATGTGTGTGTGTGCATAACGCGAAAAGTGACAGATATAAATAGGAAATTAGAAACAATGACGATTCCCTGTTGATATTATCTTTGTTTATAATCGGCATTTTGTTCGTACGATAGAACATTGTTAACGAATTAATTATTATTTGGTATATTTTAAAAAGGATATGAAAAGAAAAAAATTTACAAAAATTCAATGAATCCGTGCACAAGTTTTTCTACCGTTTATGACCGACATGCAAGTCTTTATACTCTCTGGCTTCGTGACGCGGGTCAAAGGCTTCGCGACTAGAAATAACTGGGAGCCGCAGGTAATGCCTGTGTAGGCTGCACGAATACTTAAACCGCGAACTCGTAAACCGAGGGGTCATAAACGTATCCGATTTTGCTCGAGGGTACGTACTGTAGTATATGCATATCGACGCCCATATGCGAATATATTCAAGTGAGAATTGGAAAAAGTGAGAAACTGATAGATAAAAATTAAGTGGAAGCTGCTTTTTCTACTCTCATTTAACCGTTTCGCTTATTCATATTTATATTAGACGTAGACTTACGTATTTTCAAATATCCAAGTCTACGGATATCAAAACCGGAAAAGGATGTAACGGCCCCAAATTCTACGTGCAATCGTCACAGCAAAACATGTGACGTGAAATTCTCGTATCGCGCAAAAATAAATAAAGAGATGATATGAAAAGTACGAAAAATCGTGTTGATGCATTTTTATTTTTTTTTATTTTATGTACCTCGTACTGACATTGAGATTGAATTGCGTAATTCATTAAAATTCAACTATATATATATGCGTAAATTTATATTGTACGGTTAATTTGCAACGGGCGAACGAGGTCATTGAACTATTATGTATCGTCCGTTCGCTGATTATCCATTTCCTTTGTACAACGAGCCTGTTTACCTACGTTTACGTACAGTGCTTAACGTTACACACTTGTGCATTCACAGTATACACCGTAAATTCATGTATTACAAACGTTTGTGTAATCTGTCCGACAGGTAAACTCGAGGAACGAATGGACGTCACTTTGCGAACAGTTTCACCTACCAACCGAATGCGTGAACAGCGGTGTCGGCCTCAAACAAATATACCTAAGGTAAGCGGGTAATGCGTAGAACTAAATACTTTGTATTTATGTATTTATATTAAGGTGTTTCAGAGAGAGAAATAATTAACGATTTTCCAACGTGAGATCGCTTAAAAAGTTTGTTTAGTTTAAAACAAAAGATTCTGTAAAATGATGGCGTCGTAAGTCACGTGGAAGATCGTGCTCGTTTAATTTTTCACTTTTTTTCAATTATTACTTCGTTCCTGACATTTATACAATTCAAGCAAAAAAGACGACAATCCGTAACACAACGATGTATCATCCGGAAATCTTATTACCCTAAATTAAAAGTTCGTATTAAATTATAACTATTTTATGAGATTGAATTAATAATGAAAAGATCGTCGGATACGTTTCTCAAATATCAACCGAAGACTTGATATTTTACAAGTTTGGGGTCTTCGGTGTGATTTAAATTGATATTACGATCGGTGCAAGCAATAAAATGAAGAAAAAATAAAAAATTTATTCACGATACTTCTTAAAATTAAAAAATCGCTGCAATTCATTATTACGTCTCTTACTTATCCTCAATCGTTCTCCTAACGTGTTATCGGTACAAAGAAGCCTTATTCGTTAGTATTATTGAAAATAGCCTGTCAAGCGTGTTTGAGGCGAGAAAGAAAATATCGAAATCCAACAAGAAAAGAATAAACCTGTCTCTATAACACACTGTTAGAAATTCGGTGTTCGATATAACACTGAAAATATTCTACAGAAGTTCACACTAGTTTGGCTTCGATTTCAAGACCACTTGTCGTCAAGAATCGAACGATTTACACCGATGATGTTTAATTTCGTACCAATCGGTGTGGACTTTTATCGATACCGTGGATTTCCTACAACAGTGCGATAACACGCGATAACTCGATAGAAATTTTCACTCTTCTTCTTCTTCTTCTTCTTCTTCTTCTTCCTATATCTTATATCTTATTGTATCACGCGTTTTAATTTCCGTTAATTATTTCATACACCGGCAATTTACCACCGCGAGTCTCTCGTTTCTCATTCGCAAAGAAAGCCGCGGCGACGAGCCGGCTTTTCTAGACATGTTTTATCGTTAGAGAGGCCGAGTTGTGCTTTAAGGAGGCACACGTGCCGCGCGCGGTTTCGATAAAGTACTATCTATGCCTGCAGCAAGCAGGCAACCAAGAAAAACCAAACCGCCGCCGTCTCCGGCCACTCCGCTTCCCCTTCATCGCACTCTCGGCAACTCCGTCCGCCGATACGACGACGCGAAACGATGCCTATGCTAGGTAGTATTCGGTGCATGAATGAAATGAATGAATCGAGGGTGTGGGGGGGGGGCGAGACTCGGCCTCCCGATCAGACTCACTGAGAGTGAGAGTCGGTCACTTCCCGACTATCATTCCCGCTCGCGCTTCGTCGGCGGTTACTTCCTTTTTTCCTTACTCCATCGTTTCCTCCTTTCTTTCCTTTTTCTTCCCGCTCTGCGTCTGCATGTAAGGTATAATAACAACAACAACGGCAATAATAATAATAATAATGGTAATGGTAATGATAATAATAATAATAATATCGCCGAAAATTTAACAAATCTCGTCTTGTAACTTCTCGAAACTTGTCTTACCACGTGCATTACAAGTTTACAGCGATTTTTGTAATTTCCCGCAGTCATTTGTCATTCAGCATATTTTTATCATCTATTCTTCTTGCGTTGATACATTGTTTCCTTGTATTATGGTTTATCGTTTTGTTTGCGTGACAACGTTTATGTATGTACGGATTACGCTGTAGGTTTGGTGATTTTGATTGTTTTTTTTTTTTCTTTTCTTCCTCCCCGGACACTTGAAATTCGAACGTGAACTATAAAACGGAAAAGATTAGTATCGGTTTGGCTTGATTATCGAATTGTAGAGAAAAGAAGGAGAGAAAAAATAAAATGGTGATGATTTAAAGTTCACCGTCACGCGGACAATTAAACAGACACGAAAATCATCAAATTATTGCGTGTTGAATTTTTTTTTTTTTTTATTATCGTCTGAAAATTGTCAACGGCGTAAACGATAAAAGCGTAAAAATGAAATATTATACACACGTGATACAAAGAATGTTGAAATTTCGGTTTAATTCAAGTAATTTGGGAGGGGGAGGCAGAATGGGAAGGAAAAATACGTAATTACTGCGTTAAAAATAAAAATTAACAAATAAAAAGAAATACCTTCCAGAGGAACAGATAATTTTATTTTACGAAATTATGCACCGGCGATGTATTATTTTTACCGCATATAATAACGTACGTATGATGTTGATATGTCGATATTTTCAGATACCTAGACAGGTACGAAAAGGTTCACTTCCTCGGTGAAGATGGGCAGCAGGCTGACGACGAGGATGAAGACTCGAGACACCGGAAATGGTCAGCGAGGGCGCTTCACTCGGTACCTTTGACCTACAATCATCATCAGCACAACGTTGCCGGTGAGTGTTGAATTTATTTATTTACTTGCTTTTTTTTTTTTTTTTTTTTTTCTTATTCGTCTTACCATTTCGTTTTCGCCAACACGTGCACAAGGATTGTATATACCATCGTCGTGTGCAAAATATAACGCAACTAAAATTCTTGACATGCTTTGACGTTGGCGTGCCAAAAATTTAACGACGAAAAACTAGCTCGTTCGCAAAATATTCGATATAACGCTATTAATATATGTACGTTTAACGTTTTCTTCTCCTCATTATACACTGCTGCTTATCACGTTTCCCTACGAATCCGTTTAAACACACGTTCTAATTCATGTAAAGTTACACGCAGCGGCTTATTTTACATTGTTTTCAAGAAATGCCAAAGAAAAGAAAAAAAAAAGAAGAAAAATGTATAGTACAATGTAATGGTTGTCTTCTAGTGTGTATATAAATATATGTATATATATATATGTGTATATTATGTATATATTATATATATATACTTAGTCACGTCTAAACTCGTTACTATTACTAGTCAGTCATGCGCAGTTACGTTATAGATATACGTATATATTACAAAATATCTATTCGACGGTATTACAAAGCAACTGGATTAGATGCGCTATAGTTGCAGGGGCGTCGCGTGTTATCTCCTTGTACGGCCTATGTATTCACGTTTATACGCGTATATTATTTATATGTTATGCGTATATTCATTTGCCATGAAGTGACGAGGGGATACTTTAATCCTGCGTTACGCGGCATCGCCGGAATGGATCGTAAGTTATGATAACGGCGACGCAAAGGAAAATGGAAAAAAAAAGAAAAGAAAAGAAAAGAATGAAACAAATCACATCAAATCGCGTTGCGTTGCATTTTGATCCTGCATTTTTTTTCGACGCATACGTATACATATCTAACAATAATTCTTACTTCCCGCATCGCAGAAGAAGGGAGAACAAAGAATCGTATGAAATACTAACGTACACAATAATGATTGCAGAAATTTCTCTTATTCAGCAGGTTTAAATTTTATTTTATAGTCTGGAATCGCGTCGTTTTTATATTATCTCTGTTAGTATTATTGTTGTTAATGTTATTTTTATCGTTATCATCGTTGTTGTCATGATATACGTACGGGAAAAGCGAGTTAAGCATATCACAACTTACGAAACGATATACCTACGGTATGCTGATGTATGGGTGGCTAGGAAAATATCCTCTACGTTATACACACGTATCGGTATATTCTGCGTATGGATGTATATGTAGGTACATTCGATGCATATCAGGGTTTCGTCGAAAAACTACGTTTTTCAAATTTCAAGTCAGACTGGTGTGGAAAATTTCGGTCTTGACGAAGAAATAAAGTGATTTCAAGGAGAACAGTTTTTGGTTTGTATCATGCATTTTCTACTTCGATGGATTTATTTTTATAAGTGACATCGGTTGCAGGTTTTGGTGACGAATATATGTGAACTTGATGTTCGCTTACTCCTATTCGAATCCCAATCCGGGCATGTACGGCAAGAGGGGCGAGGGGGTTTAAGACCAGTCAGATTCCTATTGAGAAAAAATATACCAGTATTGACTCTACTTGCTTTCCCTTACCGTATTCAGTAATATTTAGCTGTATTAAGGAAATTCCCGAATTTAGAATCGTTTGCTCAAGGTGAAAATATTAACCAAAAATGTTCTCCTTGAAAGCATTTTATTTTTTGTCTTACAGTGATACTTACCATACCATCGTAGTTTTTCGACACGGCATTATTTATACGTGTCACGTAGATATGCACTTACGCACGATGCGCGCAAAGTCAGGTATCATACGTGCGAGTACAATACACGCAACGCGTCTCGGCTCGCTCGGTCTATATTCGGCACGCATGCGCCTGGCGGACATTCCCCGATGTTCACCGGCTCAAGTTGTTCAACTTTGCGATCCCGGGCGCTCTCGTTGTAGGCCTATCGGATCCTCGACGACGCCGGCGCGCTGCGCCCTGCTCTGATACCCGGGAAATTGCAAATATCCTCCTCCGCGAAATGCGGATAAAGATATTTGGTTCTACCGGGGATGAAATTTCTTTTTTTTTTTTATTATTTTTTTTTTTTTTGAATTAATACGTGTGGAACGATATTTTAGTAAGGAACTTGGGTGAGGCGACGAAGCGTACTGCTAAACTGTACTGCATTGCTGGGGAAAATTTGTTGTTTCGCAATTTCAGGATTGGATGAAACTCGGTCGACCTTTGATTAAAGCATTCGAAATTACACTCGTGTTTAGCGAATTAAACTGCGTAGGTTGATTTTCATAGCTTCTGAAACTGCGATGCGATGATTCTTTGGTTAACTTCTCGTATGTACGCACTTTTGTATTTATTTGAGTTTTATGCACGTAAACCAGGTAGACGAGGTTTCTTAAAACGGGTCTGAAAAACAACATTCCACTGTTAATTCAAATCGTCTGCGTAAATTACGTATCCGTAACTATTCAACGTCGATGAAAATTTACTAGAATAAAAATATTCAGCAATGGTATAAGTAAAATTGAAGTTTCGAACGTCTTTGGAAATAACAATGTTTCGTAAAACGACTTCGTACTAATTGGGGTACCTATAGCGGCGGTAAAGAAGTTTCAAGAACGCCTAGCGATGAACGCAGTAATCATAAAGTAACGGTCAAGTCGAACCGTTTTATAACATCGTACCTACCTTCGGCAAATAAAAAAATAAAAATAAAAATAAATAAAAGAAAAGAAGACAAACTATAGAAAAGGTAAGCAATATTTGAAATGAAAAATCATTGAACCACCTTCAACAGGTACGATAAGTTTACAAAATCAAACCTCCTGACATACATTGGCGTCGCAATTATCCCTGCAGACGTTTCATCGTGTGATAGTCGAGGCCATTCGAGTATTAGCTAAGGCTAAACAGGGGTAGGTCATTCGGAGACACGTTGCCAAATGTTACTCTATAGTAGTAGTAGTATTAAGCATTCCAGGCAAGCGTTAGCTAACATAGGAAAGTCAGAGTGCGCGCTCAAGGCAAACACGCCGCCTGCTTGAGAATAGTAAAAAATTTTCTAATAACGCATTGATTGTTCAATAATAATATCTCAGCGAATATAACGTTTATTCCACGCATTCATGAAGAAAAATACAATCTATAACGTGTATTTAACACTTGTAAATAATGAATTCATGTTTTACCGAATATGTCAACATGTATCAATAATTGATAATAATTAATATTTAGTAACGTAGGAATGAATGATAAATGACAATTCTGCCATTACCAGGTAACGAATCGATTTGCCAATAAACTTTTCAATAATCGTTAGCTAAAGCGTTGAAGAACAGCAATGAGCAAAACAAACAAATGTTACCAATCGTCATCGCTAGGACCGAGATGCAAAAATTTGCAAAAATTTGCAAAGAAAAAAAAAATGCGTCAGCTAACGCTTGAATGGCCTATGACAAAGATTCGTGATTGCCGATAGACCAGGTTGTAGTCGTTCCGTTGTTGCGAGTCGACGCTGTCCATGCGATGCCAGGTTCAGCACAGTTCGGCGGTAAAGGAACACCACCACCTCCGCGGACGACGACGCGGTGGGGAGTCCCCGGAATCAATACGCGTTTGCAGAGATGCTCGCTGCCGGGAGGCCTGGGGAATCCCCACCCGTCGACGCAGCTATTCCACTCACGAGATATCCTGGTCGTGCGTGTGTGTCATTCGATGATCCCGAGGTACAACGAACATAATCGACAATATAACAATTATGCAAAGTAATTAATTATTTTTACCGACAACCCGCAGCGTTAAGACGATAACCAGCCATTATTCCATACGATATTTAATACATATTATATACTCGGTCACGTCGTATTCGTTATAATACGGTATCTTATATACGCGTGTATATATATGTATATGTATAGCTATGTTTCGCGTATCGCGAACAAGTTGTGTGGAAACCGCCAGTATAACGGCCGGTTATCATCGACGCTACGCCCCGTTATCGAACGTCAATACGTCAATACGCTCTCTCTCTCTCTCTCTCTCTCTCCGCCTCCGGTAGCATCTATCTCTAACCAGTCTGCGTATTATAGGGGTCCCTGTATATACACTGCGTGTATACATTTTGCACGTATGGGGCTGTTTCATCGTGTAATGTACAAGACGTTTATTCCCGACTCTGACGTCATCACCGCGTACAGTTTCTCAACTTGCATATAAATGTACATCGTTTTAATAATTAAGGAAATTGAGTAAAATTCGATTAGCGTCTTTGTGATTACGGGGATTTTCCTTCGTCCTGGAATCGATTATCCAGTCCCTGTAACAAGTCTAATTCATGACGATGCGGAAACTTGAAAAATGCTGTTAAAACACCGTTACAGAATAAACAGATAAGAGAATACAACGGAATATCTTTATTGTTTTATTGACTGCAACTTTTGGATCATAGATTGCAGCTATTTGAGACGATTCGCAATCTTATAGTTTGTTTTTACAAACACAAGTAAATAATTACTTTAAGCCTTTCATTTTCAATCGTATTCTGTCTTACTTTTATTTTAGACGATCCTTATTGAGAGATTTGCGAAATCTCAATAATCGCCGACATATTTTGCGCTTCCGCTTTACTTATTGCCCGATGGCCTGGATATCGAGCAGCACTCGCACCTAACTGTTTCGTGTTTCTGTTTACCTTACATTTTCTACAACATTCTCGTTCACGTGTATAGGTGATGTATGCACATACCGTGCGTGCATTTCTCATATTTATACATTCGTCATACCTATTACAATAACGCGTTACGTCCGTACGGCAAGGCGTGTATGCAGCTGTAGGTATATACACGCTGCACTTACGCATCGCATTACTCGTATAATATATCGAAATCGCAACGTCACGATGTTATACCCAACAAAATGCAAAACTCGCTCCATCGATTTCTGATACAGGTGCGCGCATTCATTCGCACATGCGTTCGACACGCGTATTTGTGAATTTATGCCGACGGTGTTAACAAAGCTAAACAAACAATTCAAAGGAGATGTAAAATGAAAAAAATCACCATCTCAAGATCGAACATAAAACACTCGACGCGCGGTGAGCTAAAAAGCCTAGAAGTGTCCTTCGCTTATGCTTGGAATCGTACGTAATTAAAAGAGTTTTATCTTGATTCGAGATACTCAAGTATCTTGTCTGCAGTTGTTGTGCCGAGTTGCCGCTGATCCGAAATGTAGTTTGAAAACTTTGTCGCTCGCTAAGCGCGCCTTCGTATGTAAAATGCCGATCCGTCGCGTCTCCCGTAATACTCCTCGATCATGTTTCACCCCGATCAATCGATCGATCTATCGATCCTTGAGGCATACCCGCCTGCGTTACCCGTCGATCGGGGCGGGTGGAGAGAAGGATTTTGATAACCGTCTTAGTCAATGTCGATAAAAATCTCCATCGAACTGCCGAGATCGAGTCCAGTCTCGGACTGCAGGGAAACAAGAGGCTCAAAGAGTTTCGCTCCTCGTCCTCGCTCGAGTCTCGGACTCTGACTGCACTGCACTTGTCAGCGAAGCCAGCCACGCTACGCGCCCCTCCGTAGCCATTCGTAGAAGTCTGACCCTGACCGAGGACAACCTACTTTGAGCGCGTGGGTCGCGCCCGCCACGGCGGGGGACTCAGAGAGACTACGTACAAGTCGTAGCTAAGCTGTTGCTGCCGCTGCTGCTACTGCCGCAGACGATCATAGATCGGGGATAGAGACGGACGTCTGGAGCTACGTAGCTTAGGTAGTAAATGCTTACGTGCGAACGTTTTACCGCCGAGTTGTCGCGGCGAGATATCTTCTCTCTCTCTTTCTCTCCGCTAGGTATAATGGATAGATTATCTAACGATGTTTTTTCACACCTTGACCTGCCGCAACCGATCGCCTATGATATTCACACTCTATAAAGTTTGCAGATACGAAGCCGCGCGAGGGGCAAGAAATGGAATTGACAGGCAAACGTTGAATTAAGATAGTGAAGATTGAAAATCTACATTTTTTTAATTACCGTGAACTCGCCATATTTTTACAGAATCATGAGGGTAAAACTGAGAGTGCATTTTTCAATTTTCATAAAGTTTAAACATGTGTCGGGATGCTAATTCTACGCCTGCTAGATTCAGCTTCGTGTCGATAAACGATTGTTGTGATTCTGCTGATATGTACTTGCGTTTGATTTTGATAACTCAACCTGCTAAATTAAGCGGGACGAAGGTTTCAAACACGCGAAGTTTCGATATATCGGCCGTTCGAAATTTCGAACCTTGCAAGTTTTTGTTGTATCTGCATAAGTGGTGTCTGAAAATAGCTATAACGAAGGTTGTAAATAAAGTCTCTGATGTTTCTGTGAAACCGAATTATGTAAAATAACGCTTATTCTACAGGTTTTGTAAACTGCACAGGTATGATTTCTTCACTTTTCCCACCAAAAATTTTAGTGTATATTCCACGATTCTTTGCCGTAAAGATTTTACGGTTAGCGATACCTTACATTTTGTACGAGGAGGCAGACAGGCGGTGTGAAAATTGAACAGTATTGAGTAAGTTTGAATGAATTTACGAAGCACAGTGGGAACTGTTAAATGATTGAGGGAAAAAATAAAGAAAAAATTGGGACAACCTGATTCCCCGACTTTTGCCGATTTACGCAATTTCCTAACAATTCCCGTTGTGTCGCCACTCTGCTTATAAGTTTGACGTATAATGAGGGAAAAGTTGGAAAAAAAAAGAATGTCACGGACGAGTCTGATCACGCGAAATTAAAGAAGACGAATCAGTATAGGTTTGGATTTCTGTTTTCGCCCTCGTGATCTGTTGATTTTTATTCATTTGTCCAAATGTAATTTGTACACAGTTGTTTCTTGTGGTGTTTCAGAATCCCTGCGGGATTACAACGGTCTCTCGGCAAACTTATACAAGCCGTCTAACTACGACAAGCTTGCTCTTTCGCTGCTCTCGCCGCTACCGAACGAACAAGATTTTGCGATAAATGTTTGCACCTTGCTCTCGAACGAGGGTAAACACTCGCTTCGTCTTGACAAGTATCCACGGCTTGTTAATATACTATTGGCACACGCTGGAGTATTCGATTCTCCTGGCACTCGACAGCTTTTCATCGAAGTCTATTCGCGGGTCAGGAATTACTCCATCAACTCATTTTGGTCTGATGTTATCGATACGCAAGACGTCCTGGACCTGACGGATGAGAGAGACTTTATGAAAAAAGCCATCAATACGCCAAAGACTTTCTCGAGGCGGAAAATTCTTGAAAAAGAAAAACAGAACAAGCTCATACAGGCGGAAAATGAGGAAAATGTTACGCCTATGGAAGTCGATGAGGTATGTAACGAAAGAATTTGTTGCCGATTCGATCTCTTAAACGGTGTTTATATTTATTCTTCGTTCGTTCGTTCTTTAGGTACCAACGGAATGCTCGCGGTTGGATACCGCGCAAACCGAAAGGGAAGAGAGCGAAAGTTGTCGATATCAGAATCAGAATCAGAATCAGAATTCGATAAAGTTCGACGAGGAGGACAAAGACTTGTTTTGTGTGGGTCGAACGTTAGGGACACAGGACCCTTACGGCCAACGCATACTTCAGATAGCTTCCATTCTAAGGAACTTGAGCTTTACCCCCGAAAACATATTGATTTTAGGGAGGAATAGATGTTTCCTAAGATTTGTACTCCTATGCGTCAGTACCAGGTGGAGCAATCTGCATCAGCTTGGTTTTGACATGTTAGGCAATGTTGCTAATGAAATTCTACTAAAAGAAGCTGGTCATCGAATAACCAATGTCATGTTGTCCTGCGTGTCACGAGGCATCGACTCACCTGACAGATTTATTGTCATATCCTGCCTTGAGGTGCTGAACAAAATCAGCCAGCAAGATAGTAATGAAGAAATTATCACTCTCGGCCTAGACGATAGCGCCTACGAAATAATATGCAGGTAAATTATATCTTCGAGAAATTTTCACATCACAATTTGTAAACCCATTCTATCTACCCAGTCATTGGCAATATTTTGGGCCATGCTATTTAATTCTTGGATTCATACATTATTATTTTTACCTTTTCATCTGAAGCTTGATTTTTCATCAAGTGTGCTGGAACGTAAAATATTCATTCGTAAATTAATGTATTTGGAACAATTGCATTTTTTTATTCAACCTCGTCTGCGAAAGTAAACCATATAATCTCAAAAATCTGAAAACTCTTGAAACAGCTGAATGGCTTTCTCCAATTTTAGTTTGAAGTAATCAAGCTTGAGATAAAAAAAAAACGAATAATCAGAAAACTGTCAAGGTACTTAATTATCGTCACTAATTTCATATGTTGTAAATTTTAAGGTTTCTAGCTCTGAGTGACATTGCCTTGCTTGTTTATACTTTGGAGTGTCTCTACGCGCTGACTTCTTTGGGTGAACGTCCTTGTACAAGCGTCGCGCGGGTACGCGGGGCTATAGATACACTAGTTGCTCTGGTCACAGTGGAGGCGCAAAGCTACGGACCAAAAGCTTGCATTTTGATGAGAGTCGTGGAGACGGTATCGACTATAACAGTTCCAGCAACAGTTAGTGGACAAAGCGCTGCTGTAACACCAGCGGCACCTGTTCAGGTTGTAGCTTCATCTGTACCATCTGTACCGACGACAATCACTGCCACGACAGCCCCTGTTAGTCCAGCTCCCTCGAGGCCCACCACTCCAGCTAGCGTTAATAGCAAACAAACTTCGCATAGTAAGCAATTTTTATCTGTCCGCATTAGATGTATAAATGTTAGTATTTCTATAAACACAATGCTCTTCTGACTGTTATTTATTTGGTTGTTTGGTTGCTGAGAAATAGTTTTTGTTGGACTTGCGACCATTTTGATGTGCTTTAAATAGTTTTTAGGCAGCATGGAACAAGGGTATTAGCATGAAGAAAATTAAAGTCCGTTTGTGGTCAGTGCTTTATTAAGTGTCAGGAATTAAATGCAAATTTGTTTTCATTCATTTTTGTTCAGAAGCGATAGAAGCCTCGAATACGATACAGCAGCAACACGCTCACCAGCAAATTATTCAAGAAAACGAGCAGTTCGCCCTTAGTTGGCTTAAGGCTACATTCGAACACTCGACGGGAGTGAAAATTGAACAGGAAGAACTATATAAAAAGTACCTTGGATGCTGTACAAAGATTGGAAGACGAGGTGTAATCGCGCCGCTTCATTTTCCCAGATGTGTTAGGTAATATACTAACTTTGAAATTGCTCAATAATTGAAATTCAATGTATAATGTAATTGATTGAACGATGAAAATTCAATTATCTGTTGATTTAGATCCGTTTTTGGCGGAACCGTTGGACCAAATCCGATAAAGGGAGAGTCAACGGGAACCCAGTACTACGAAGGCATCAAAGTTCGCTCCGTACCACTGACAGTGTCTTTTTCGAGCCAAACCTTACCAGCGAGTAATGTGATTCATCCGATCCAGGCGACCAACACAACTCCAGTAAAGGTGCTTCCCACACAACAGCGAACACTCAAGACCATAAGTCCTGCTCCCGATAGCACAGCCCTAGAAAATTCCATAACTGGTGCACAGAGAACCCCGGCCCCCGCGTCTCCCATTCTCAAAGCGCAGTTATCAGCCCCACCAAAACCACCCTCTACGATTCCCAATCAACCCCAGATTCCAGTCACCAAGGTTGACTCCAAAAGTCAGGTGGGTCCTAGTCCTAGCTCTGTATATCTCATTCGTATCCTCGGTTCTCATCTATCGTAATTCATAGGATAGAGATTATTTAGTCCAAATACTTTGGATCAGAAAACTTTATGACAACTACTACGTATCTGCTACCGAACCTACTTATGCCTAAAGAAAAAATCAAATCTACAATTTCTAATCCCAGGTCGTGTATTCTCTCGAGTTAGTTTTTTCAACTTTTCTATCGTAACTTGCAGATGAATCTTTTCTCGTAATTATCTACCTGGTATTCATTTTCCATCCATTGTGTGTCATTCTGAGTTAGTTAACCAAAAACAGGTATCAGGGAATCGTGCAGAAAAAAAAAAATTGGACATTTTCCTTAAGTACTCGGTACTAAAATGATGTAGAAAAAACCTCCTATGTTTGTCGGTATAACCCTGAAACGGCGTAAATCCTGGAGCGCAATTTATGTTGCTGTAAAAAACTTGTGCTTCGACTACTGTGGGACTATGGGTGTTGGGTTGCTGTAAATGTTTTCTACCATATCATGTTTCAGTTTGTCTTGTCTTCAAAGCTAGAAGGCTTAATGTGCACTACGAAAATCAAAACTTGAGCTTATCTAAACTATATTTATTTACATTTAATGAACTAAAACCGTTCATGAAATTTAAACTCCTCAATGAGTCAAAGAAATAAGCAGAATTTAATTTCAAGTTCGATGCTAGCGATCCCGAAAGAAACTTGAGGTTTAGATGTAGCATTTTAGCGTAGTGTACCGTATACCCGTAATTGCTAGAATTGTTGAGCATTGTTTGTGATTGGTGTGGATCAGGTGTCAGTGTCGCACCCCCACCTGAGTCAAGCCCTGCTGGCCAGTGGTTCTCAGTTGCAACAACAGCACCAATCCCAAGTTCAAGTAGCGATGAAGGACGATCCTCGAAGCGGTGCAACTTCAAGTTCAATAATAAAAAGCCTCTTGGCTACAAAGGTAACGATCAGCGGCGACTGCATGCCCAGTGCCGCTGCCAGTTGTGTGTCTGCCCCTTCTGCCTGCGTAATAAACACTACCACTAGCATCGCATCCAGCATCAGTGCCAACCAGCTAATAACCAGCAACCAGGTATTGTTGTTGTACAATAACAAGGAATTTAGAAAGTTGAAATTGACCTCATCAAAATAGATTAAAGAGAAATATGTATATGTATATAGAGTCAACTATTACAGGTTAGTTATAGTCATATTGACATATTTTAGATTTAAAGTGACATCGAAAGATATATATATATATATATATATATATATATATGTGTGTGTGTGTGTGTGTGTGTGTATATATAACCTGTAATAGTTCACTCGAGGACACATATAATAATGTCTCTAAACGTTCCCGCAATCACATTGACATCAAACTCGATCTCTTTGTATTTTTCTTCAATTTCGAAGTATTTTACACATCTACAGTTGTCTCATTCTTTCTCTTATTTTATCATGATATCACACACTGTGATATAAAAAAATTACCTTCACCAGCTCCCTTGAAAAGTTCATGTATCTGTAAGTTACCACCCCATAGTTTTTTTTTTTTTTTTTTACCGCAAAGTTATTGGAAAATTAATTTTCGTTGAAACGTTGCGATTTAAAATTTATTCGCTCAAGTGAAAATCAGAGCGATATGAGCATGGAATTGTGTTGTGTTTTATGTTTGTTATGAATAATTTGATTATTTGAACAGTGACAGTAATACATCATTGTGGAAACAATACAAATGATAGATCATAGTTCCCAACAATGATGTATGCTCTACAAATTATGTTTTTGATTATTTAATTTGTGCAATCGTTCTGTTCGTAGTTGGGCTTAATACGTAGTGTTGTGCAATATTTCGAATGGTTTTTTCTTCTTGTTATTTATCTTGTCTGAGAACTGATCCATCCACCCACCATTTCCACATTCCCATCATCCATATTAAAACAAAACCTTAAATATTAACGACTAGTAGTTTGACAGAGTGATATTTATTAAAATTTTCTAGAGGCACTGATAACTGAGTGATCAGTACTAATCAAAGCACGTATTGAAATCAGGGTGTATACGCACCGGAAAAAACGGGAATTTTTCCTGCAGGGAAAAAATCGGGGAAAAAAGCACGGGAATTATCTGGTACTTCGGGGTAATAACATAAATTTTGCACAATTAGTGCATAATTCATATTTATTAGAGAACATTTTTTCCCATTCTGTCTGGTTGACATTCTATAATAATATCGCGTGTGCAATTGTATAAGGACGTGTGCACCAAAAAGGCAAATTTGATGATAAAAGGCGATATAATTTTCTTTTCGCGGCATTCTCCATAAAAGCACTCAAAACGCATATCTATACTAAAATTAGCCACAAAAACGAATAAAAGTAAAAGGCGGTCTTATGTTTAATGTTGGTAAAACCTTTCGGCACAAGAATATATTTTTACTCAACACATTTATAAATGATATAAGGTCACATCCGCCATTTTTATATTTTTTTCGTGCAGGACGCAAAAACCTTCGTAACATGAAGATTTATCAGTTTCGGGAAGAAGGTTTAAAATTTTTTATTTCGTTAAAAAATATCGGACGTAACGGTACAAGGTCGTATGTGGGCACATGCGACCTAACATCATTAGAGAACGTGATTATTTTTAATAAGGTTCCTGATGAAAGAACACAACCGACAGAACTTACAACATTTTACCATTAACTGATCCGTTTGTCAATTTCGACGTTTTTGAATGTATCCTCACTTTTTCTATGTAAATACGAAGGGGGAAAAAATACGCTTTTTTATCTGTAGGTGCGATGAAAGGTCGTATAATGGCGCATACGTCCTTATACCATTATATACCAAGTAGAGGTTCTAATATATTTTAGATATTCAAATTATTAATATACCCGGGAATCCTAAACATGGTAATGAAAAGCTCTCACACACATTGCTGCGGTTTCAGATTTCATTGATAGAATTTCATATTTCGAAAGCTATAAACAACATTCACGATGACTAAAGTACGGTGTTATAAAAATACATGAAAGTTTTGTTACTTTCTTCGATATGCAAAGTAATACCGGTAGTACATGTCAGGGTATCCTGGAAAAAATATATTTTTCATTGGGAAATTTGGGGAAAACCCAGGTTTTTTTCTGGTTTCTGTATACACTCTGGAAATATTCAATTCAATAGATGTTTTTTCAACAATCTATGGCAAAAAACTATGAATAAGTGTAAGATTAAAGTTTGACAAAACAATTAAAAATTCGTACAGAATACCTCATTCTCAAGTTGAACTTCCAGCCATTGCCTTGTTTGTTTTAATTTTTTTTTTTTTTTTCCTTCAATTTTTCACTTTTATTCGTTATGGACTCCAGTGTTGAAAAAATATTTATAAAGCTATAACTGATTAGTGCTTCACAGCGTATACTAACGTATTTTTCATGTAGGTTGCCCAGCGTCAGCAACAACAACGACTACTTCAGGCTCAATTGACAGGAGTCATTCAGCCTGCAGCGCCTACTGCTACACCAGCAGTAGCTTCACCTAAAATAATCTCAAGTAATAAGCTGAAATCTACTACTGCTGCCACTCCTGCAAAAAAATTCCAAAGGATTAATGGAGCTAAGGTTATCATCCCCAACAATTGTGACAAGGTACACATGACTATATATATTGCAACATATTATTCGATTGATTGACTAATTGAGTAGTTGACTGATTTTATCTAATCATTGAACATCTCTCTAACTCAAAATTATTATCACGTTCAGTTTTTCTTCGTTTCTGCGAGTCAATTATTGTTGAACCATTTCTCGCATGTTAATTGTTTAACGTATTGTTACAGGCTGACGTAAATGACTCTGAGAACATCAATCAAGTGGTAACGTCAACGACAGTGATTTCGAATCCAACGGAAAATCACATATCCTCCACAGTTAAAGTCTGTCGGCCACCTCCTCTAGTTCCATTGAGTGGAGGAAATAAAACTAATCATCGAACTATCTGTACATCATTAGCAGAAGACTCAGATTCTACTAATAATTCGCTCGCATCTAGTAGCGGAATTGGTGGAAGTAGGGATTGTTCTGGTGTTGGCGCTGAGGAAGAGAACTCATTAACTAGTTTTGAGGGTATCCTTTTGAATGGTGCACCCAGTAACTTGGATATCGATGCCCAAGAGGATGGATCTTCGAAAGATTCATCAAGCGTCAGCTCCAAAGACAAACCTCTGCAAAGTATGATGCTGGCAGATCTATTGGAGAGAAAAGTTGACAAAGAACCAATTATGAACGGCGTTTTAGGGAAAAATTCAATAAACGAGAAGGGAATGGACCTTGTAGAAAATCATATTGAAAAAGTGTTGAAAGAATCTCCAACGGACGTGAAAGTAAAAACCGAAGTAGACGAAAATGACGTATTGCAAACGGAAGGGTCTGAAGAAACGCTTATCGAAGCACCAAGGGGTATAAAGAGATCAGCCAGTGAGCCAGATGAAATTGAATCAAAGAAACCTAAATATTCCAATGGTACGAGATCTCCAGAACCTGGTGTTGATTTGAAAACCGTTGAATCTACAGTTTCAAGCCTGAAATCAGAAGAACCAGATGATGACAAAGATAGTGAAAAAGCAACTGTATCCTCAACGGCCGCAAACCTGTATGCTGCGCTAGCTGCAGACTGCATTGAAGACGAAATTGACCTAGTAGATGATCATGCAATCCTAGTGAAAGACGAACCAGTTGTAAAAGAAGAGCCACAAGTGTTGTTAAACCAATCTGAACAACAACAACCGCTACATCAGCAACTCCAGCAAACTCAAACACAAGTTCAAACACAAGTGCAAACACAAGTGCAAACGCAAGTGCAAACACAAATGCAAACACAAACTCAAACGCAAACACCACAACAGCAGCAGCAACACCATCACCAACAACATCAGCATCAACACCATCAACAACAGCTGATCGTAGCTGCACCTAGACAAATAGTCGTCCAACAAGCTATTCAGTCAAATAATCAAGTCATCATTCCAACAAATACAGTTAAAGGGAGACAACCTCAACAGCCCCAAGTCCTTTTGCAACAAGGAGCAGGAGGTCAGTTACAGTATGTTGTTTCTGGAGGTGTTCCTGGACAAAATTATGTACTCGCCCAGTCTCAGACTGCCCTGGTTCAAGGACAGGCCCAAACAGTCTTAGTGGCTCAAACGACGCAGCAACAAGGAACTGGCGCAAAAACTATAATTATTTTACAACCACAGTCTGCAGCCCAACCAAGTTCGCAGAAAATGGTTGCAGTTACACCGCAAGGGCAACAAGTTGTCGTGACACAGGTCCCAAGACCAATTTTGCAGAGCCCAGCCTTGAGTAATATCCCTCCGCCTTTGGTGCCGACTTCGGCAACAATCCCTCAAGCTTCCATTATAGTAAATAGCTCCGTTGCTCAGGCGAATACGAACGCGGTAACAGTAGCTATTCCAGCCGTAGCTCAGCAAGGATCGATAACTACTAGCGTACCGTCGAGAGTGGTTACCCCCACACCTGCATCCACCCCTCCGCCAACCAGACCCACTACACCGCATCAGGCAGCTGCCACTCATGGGCTTGCTGTTAAGCAATCTCTCAAGATAACGAAGACTACGAACTCCTCAACATCAACCGAAACGGATTCTAAACCTTCGACGAGTCAACATCCCGTCGAAACTAAGACCATCACAATCAAAATTGATCCTAATGCTTTTTTGTGCGAATGGCGAGGTTGTTTAAGGTAATGGTGTGATTAATTACTTTGCTAAGTTTTCTTTTCGAGTTTGACAAAATTCTCTAAGCAAATCTTGATCGTTTATTTTATTAGGCAATTCAAAACGGCCCATGAAGTTTACCTTCACGTATGCGAAGCGCATTGTCCAATTGGAGGTGAAGAGATTTTGTGTCTTTGGGCTAGCTGTGATGGATTGAAGAGACGTAGATTTTCTCTGATGACTCATCTGTATGACAGACACTGCAACTCAGAGGTGATATAACGCTATTTTTCAGCAAAGTGTAATACGACATATACTCTTCTTTTTTTTTTTTTCTACTCTATTCCTGTTTATCTTTTGACAACAGGCTATGGCACTAAGAAGAAAGCAATTGACTGTGACTGGTAAAACTGAAATATCAACATCAACACCAGCGACACCACACCATCCTGGCTATGCACCCAATGCCGCATTTCATGCGATCAAAAGGCATGCCCTGGAATTTGTCAATCCCAAGGAGTTAATGGTATGTTGGTCTTTGTTTTACCGAATATGTTAAGGATGCAGTGGTTCATTTCATGCCAAATGAATCCTCTAAACAGCTCGCTGCTTGTGGTGTTATTTGTTAAGTACAGTTATATATAACTGAAAAAATTTCAAATATGACAGATTTTTTATTTGCTAAATTCTTCACAACATGTCAAACTTCTTACAAATTGACGTTAGGCTTAGTATGAATTTGTTTTATGAAAATTTCTGGCACTCTGGTCGATTCATCTGGTATATTGAATTAACAACAGCACTATTAACTAATTACTTGAAATGAACGAAAGCTCAGAGTGTGAACGGTAAAAGTAAGATATGTTTACAAATGTAAGCTGGAGTTTTTGTTTAATAATTTTTAAGACGATGCAAAGTCAATTTGCTTCAAATGCGAAATCTCAGGATGAAATGAATATATATATATAATTTCCCAACTAAATTGATACCCTCGCAAAAAACGTATTCCTGCGATATCCCAAACATCTTTGAATCTGTACAATTCTTTTACTGCGTCTTTACTGTGAACCTAACTAATTTTCTTGTTCCCCTTGGCGAAGCAGCAGAGGCCATCCAAGCCCGCTGCAGCCACTTCGAGCACTTCTTCTCCCAGACCAGGGCAAAATCCTCCACCGGAACAGGTAAACACGAGTTCAGAATCAGAAAGGAGCCATGCCACAGCCACAGCCCTTGTGTGCTGCACCAGCTAACTTTTACGCTTGACACCTTTATCTTCCGCCGAGTGTTTATTATCTCTTTCTTCATTTTATTCAATACTACCCAAATATCCTACTCTGGCATGGTTTTCATTTTCTTTTCATTCTCTTCTGATTTTCTTTTAATTTTGTAGCTAGAATTGATGTAACATATATTTTTTTTCAACACATGTTCCAAACTTACTATTGTCAATAACCATAAGTGAGTTCAAAAACAATGAAAACAATGGGATGTAATTTTTTTTTTTTTTTTATTGCTAATATGGGACCGTTCATAGCTTATTATTGCCTTACCTTCCAATACAATCAAGTGTGTCTGTAAAATAATTTGATAGGCAAAGTTGATCAAAACCGAATATGAAATCGAAACGAATAATATATTGTTTTTATGAATATTTATCCATCTGAAAGTAAAGAAAGAAAGAACTAAATCAGCCAATCAAAAACACGTTAAAATCCATGTATCCGATTTTGCGATTATTTTTGAAGTCATGGTTTTCAATGTATATACAACACAAGGTTTGGTTTAATGCAGATAATTCTACTTTGATGTACATTATTAGTTCACCATCTGTGGCATGCCTCGTGTAACTAATTTAGCAGTAATACATTCATTTTTTTTGTCTATGAATCTTGTTCAAATTTAGCCCCCTCAATAATTTTTCCTTCCTGTCTGTATTATTTGGTGTTGAACACGTTCAATATCATGCTTATCCTCGTATAAAAATATTTCCAAGCCATGTGATTTAGTCATTTAATTTAAGCGAATTGCATCACTACATTTTGCAATTTGCGTGTCTGTATCGGAAAATCCGTAAGTATTCACTTTTCACAAGCATGAAAAAATTACCATCCGTGTACGATGACTTATCACATCCATTTTCTTGTACATTTTTTATTTATAATATATTCGTTTATTAATTTGTGTTAAAATAGTTCATCTTTTGTTACTATCTTTGAGCACAAATTCTTCACTTTGTTTGACATTGGTAATTTCTTCGTTACAGGATGACAACGAAGGCCCAGTGACCAAAAGTATTCGGCTGACGGCAGCTTTGATTCTCAGAAACCTAGTCATTTACTCCGCACATGGAAGAAGGTAAGAGATAATTGAAAAAAATTTATCGTACAATTTTTCATTCATTTGGTGCAATATTCAATGAGAAACAACTTGAAAAAGAAGGAACAATTGTGGCTCATTAGTGAATGTAATTGAATTACAGGCATCTCAGGGCATACGAACCTCATCTGGCAGGAGTGGCGCTAAGCAATGTTGAATCATCCAGAACAATAGCACAAGTGTTATATGACATGAACGATCAGAGCAGCAGTAGTCACAGGTGACCTTTTGAACCAGGCCTCTAAAATTCTCGAATTCATGAGTGGCATTGGATTCAAGATCACAAAGTCTGGTGTAAGGTTAGAAAAAGATGTGACTACGGATGTGGAAAGTAACGGCTTGAATTTGTGACGAAGCATTAGGACATAATCTTTGAAACAAAGCATAAAGCAAGTGGACTTATGTGCAAATCTGAACAAATAACACATATGGATGTTCTGCGTAGAAAAGAGGCCTATAAACTTAATAGGCAAAAATCATTGCCGCTTTAGAAAATAGAACAAAAGTAAAAAAAAAAACGAGATTTAAATAAATAAAAAACTGAAACTAGTGACGTGAAATGAAGACAGCAGTTAGGTGATCCAGAACAGTGATAACGAACAAGATAATATTTCAGATTTAATATTAATATTTATTTTCTCAACAAACGGAAAAGATGTTTTTAGTAAACGTGTACAAAAAAAAAAGAAAAAAAAATGAAAAAATTGGTGAAGAAAATACTTTATGGACGTTATAGTTAATTGTAATCATTATTATCATCATCGTACGAAGTATGTTTTTTTTTCATAAGTCGTAAAGAATTTAGAATGTAAAAAACTTTTTATTCAATGTATTTGTTAGGAATCTATTATTTTTGCTTATGATTGCATATTGCAATCACATGGCTATATTATTGTCTCTCTTGTTTTGTTAATGAATAATCTTATACTGAAAGTTATTAAGGCAAGAAAACCCGTGCGCAAGTGAATTCGTCGGTAGAACAAAATATTTCAATCGCTACATCAAATTACTTACATTAATTATCACTTCACTTCTATACATCAAAACATTGTATTAAATGTTATCCATAGCATTCACATAGTCCAACTTATTCGTTTTAAGGATTATGACCACGTTGATGGCAGCTCTGTTATATACATCCTAACATACATACCTAATATTATTTACAATTCAAATTAAATGTAAAGTCTAGAAATACGATTGAAACTTTCGCATTGCTGTGCAAATAATCACATTTCATCCTCGTTGAGCAATGGTTTCTATTACATTTACGAATAGATATAAATGATGTGTACTTCTTGTTTAACTCGCCTTCCTTAGGGCTGAACATTACCACCGAGTAAGTGAAAGAAATAATTTCATAGATCTTGCAAGAATTGACTTGATTATTAAATTTATGCGTATAATTTTTTTTCTAGTACTTGCTTCCGATCTATTATTAGATCATAGAATTCAATTGACCCAATGTATGTGAATGTAAGCGATACCACTTGTTATTGGTTCTCATTTGAAGATAATTTTTTTTCAACGAGGAGCTAAATGATGCGCAAGAAACAGGATATTTTATGCATACATGTACAAAAGAAAAGAACTGAGTAACGAATTTGAATATTATTTACCTTCTGCCGCGATTTACAGCAAACAAAGTTTGTATCATACTTCTTGAAATACTTAACTGCGTCACCAACTTCTTTGGTTTTATCTAACGAATCTATGTAATCAGCTATTCTATGTCCAGGCTACAAAATTTTATATACATGAAATTCTTATTCCCTGTAGCTTGTATTGCATTTAAATAATTTATTTAGTAATGGCAAGCTCTCGTTGACGGAAAAAAACTAACTCGCGGTTATGAGATTAAAATGAAAAATATAAACGTATACATACTTGTAAATAATATCTGTATTTCACTAACGACGTTACACAACAACCACTGTGTACATTTTTGGAAGTTGTAGATTCCAACGTCTAAGAAAACTGAAGTAAGGTTTCTGTATTATAGTATATATGACAAGACGTAGAAGTTGCAAGGAAAAAATTTTGTAATTATTTAAATGGAACGAAGTTAAAAAGGCTGGGTCAGTATTACAAAACAGCCGATTAAGAATACCTAAGTACATAAAAGTATAATAGTGGACCCTGTGCAAGCCTCGATCTTGTATTTTATAAATATATACGAATCAAGTTTATTAGCTGAACGTTTAGGAGGGTGAAAATCTTGCAAGAGGCTTTTTATTTTTATTATTTGTAATTACTTAGTTTAAATGTTTCAACGTTTGGTACGATCATGAGAAGATAAATAAAGAACTGTGTAAAGGAATTAAACCGGCGATGTAATAAATGAATTGAATAATTAATTAAATACTGACGCGATCAAGTAATCAGTAGACAAAGAACAAACATACGCATTGCATCATCATTCCAGCAGTGTATGTTCCTTTGTATCAATCACAAGTGGTTATAACTTCCGCTATTCGAACTGAGTTCGATAAATCCTCTTTGAGTATTTTAATGAAGCTGAAACCATAGTTAATAACCAAACTTGCTGTTATTATTAAAATAACGGAATCAATTCTCGTAATCAAAATTTTATTAAACCTTACTGAATATGTTAGTTATAACAACAAGTTGAGTGTTTTATAGCTGCTAGTATTACCTTCATAGTATCTCGGAATACTGAAGGTTCCTACTGTGCATACATTGCTATTTGAAAGTACCTTTACGAATGAAATTGAACTCACTGAGAACGATTCACTTTCTGTAACGTGTATTCAAGATTTAATGAAAATCAATTTCTACATTTACAATATCTACTAATACTAGTAAAACCCAACTGAAAGCACCGTACAGTGCTCACATTGTCACTGAAGGATAAATGGTAAATGTAGCATTTCACATACTGTCAATATAATGTTTGCAATTAATGTTAAATGTAACAATTCTTCATCAAAAAGCTACAAACTCAGGTTTGCCTGTCATTCTTGACATTGAAAAAATATTTGATATATCTGATCAATCAAATTATTCTGTAAGTTTCAGTACTTAACGGCATGCCAAAAGCTTAGAGAATTGATGAAGCTATAAATGAGCCATAAAACGTCAAGTTCCTCTGTTTATCTCTGATAAAATTAAACTTCAATGTATACTCAAGACGATTTTAACATCGTCAAATACATCAAAGGAAAAATGACAACAAGGAAAAGCGTGAGTAATAAGAATTGTATTCATTTAACCATATTCGATACATGATATTTTCATATTTTACAATCAACTATCTTCAATCTATGATTCATGCTGACAAGTAATTGTCGTGAAATTTTTAGTGGCCTGAAGATGAATTCTCTTTCACATCTGGATACTGCTTATTGTACCATTCGATGTATTCTTTCTTACGCTGTTCTCTGCGAGCAAAGTAGTGAGGGTACCTGGCTTTCTCAGATGGGTGCCAGTAATCAACAATCCAATCAGGTAGCACAACTTCTCTTTCATATGCTACACCTCCTGGAGAGTTAGCAAATTTCCTCGGAAGGTAATGTTGATTAAGGAATAATTCTTTCTCGCCATCAATAACCAGTTGTTTTGCAATTCTTAGATCCTTTATGTCTTTGTTCTTCTCAAAACGTTGCCTCAGCAAAATTGCGTTATATCTGACAGAAGAACAATGAAAAAGGAGTTATTTTGAAGGCTGTTGTTCAGTTGTGACTTGGAAACGGGGCAAAATTACCAATGCATTAGCAACCGCTTCCAATTTAAAGGAACTAGAGCAAATTAAAACAATGTTCAGGATTGCAAAGGCTCCCACTTGGTCGAACCTTGGTTCGTTAATAATTAATCATACAACTATGCGGTGCAATTTTATTAGTACAACAATCAAGATCTGTCGGTGAATGTCAGAAATTTGATCGAAGGATGAATTTTACCGATAAACATGTCTTATCCAAATCCAACTTTCCAGGGTGCGAAGGGCGTTTTTATACAGACTGGCGACACGGCGAGGGTGGGAAACCAAGTTGAGTGGTACCTTCACCGACATGGTCGAGTGTGTAGAGCCAAAAACTTTAATAAATAAAATTATGTACGTAAATTACGGTTATGTAAAGGCTCGTTGTTCGTCTGCTGCGAGGACGAACAACACGACACGAACCCAAAAACAACAACACGAGAAACCGAACTTACGCTAGTTGTCTATCGATCACCGCCGCGGCGCTCGAGTCGTAAACATAAGCGGCGCCTGCAATTGTTTGCAGTTATCTTCAGACTGTTGACAAGTTGGAACGTGATTCTTCCGAATTCCGACGCGCTCGGCAATTGTGTAGTGTTGCGTCGTTACGTGTGTTGTGATTAATTCGATATATCTGTAAATATTTCTATGATCAGCAAACTAAACCGTTATAAATAAAAATAATTATCACTCAAGCACGAGAAGTCAGGTATTATTGATAAGTTCAGTACGTTACGCTAAATATTCAATTAATTACTTTCGTAATCCAATCGTCGCTAATCATTTGTTTCGTTCATGTTTGAAGTGATTTAGCGATTGTTTTAGTGTATTTCGGTTTTCTCGGCATTGATACTATTGTGAAGATTACGTTTGAAAATATCGTACTATTTGTGACCTAATATTTCGTGTTTGCAATTTAAAATAACAGTCGCAAAATGATTACTCATTTCATAATGTTTAAAATTACAATAAATCATATGTGGATATCGAATCTCTCTATCGAAATAATGTACAAACTTTACCGTCTGTTTAGTTTGTGCATCAACGTTTATTTGTTTCACGCGGACAAACAAAGGACATCATTTTTCTTCAAGTGATTTTACTTAATGGATGCCCTTGGTCAATTTCGACGTTGCGTATATATCTCCAAATATTGAAGCCCACATAACTCAAACGTGAAAAATAACTTAACAGCCCCATTCTATATGCAATTCTGAACAACGACACTCGATCACATTTTTCTTCATTTCTGCGTCAAATAAAAACGTGTTGGCGTAATTTTGTTCAGAATTGCGTATAGAATGGGGCTGTGAAACCCCTTTTCACATTTGAGACACGTGGCATTCGATATTTGGAGATATATACTCCAACGTCGAAGTTGACAAGAGGCCCCGCCTGTGTTAAAGCCTGTGTTAAGTGTTGAGTTACACGTGAATCGTGCCATGGAGATAAGCTGACATAGCTGCTTGCATCCCAAGGAAAAGCGGACTCACATCATGCAGAATTCAAGCGACTGGTGAGTTTATTGTAAGCAATTTATTGTGCGACCTTCTACCGATTGACGAAATTTATTTGCACTGGTGGGTGTTGTAGATACAACTACTCAGTGCAGTTTTCTCCGAAAGAAATTCTGTAAATCTCTAATGGCTAATATTCAAAACACTGATTGGTAATATATCTGACGATCATCATGATACCTGTTACGCTTTTTCTTCGAAAATCATATGCCCTTTGTATATCAACTTTCTGCATATCAATCGTGCAACAATTAGAGATCTAATTTATCGTGCCCGATGTTCTCAACATCAAAAATGCGATTTAAGCGAAGGATACTTTATTTTTTACTGCAGTACGCATAAATAATTCTGAAGTTGCGAAATAGTTGTTAATTTTCAACGTTCAATTACGTTAACATTTTGACCTTTAACGTCATTTACTTTGACCGCGTGGACTTGATACTTCACATTTTCCGAAACATCTGGTCTCGCTCTCGAACTTGCACCTTCGTGACAATCATTCTGGACAAAAGTGTATTTTTCAGCAGCACGACCACGAGCACGACGCTGATCCGTCAACTTTTCATGTTGGTTTTCTGACGTATACGTTGGACATTATGTTCAGTGCTTGAACAGAAAACTTTTTCGGTACTCCCCAAGCATATTTCGAATTCAAAATTATGTTCTTCAATATGAAATGGCTAAATTATGATTAAAAAATTAGACTCCCTTGATATTTATTGAACAGCGCGATCTCTCGCAGCTTTTAGTGTCTATATATATATGGTCGCTGCTTCCGGTAAGCGACAGAAAGAAGCACACGCAATGGCGACTGTAGTTTGAGACCACGATTGTCGTCGTTGTCGTTATCATTCGTTACCAGTCGTTGGGTTGACGAGCCCTCATTTCTAGCGACTTGCGATTTTCGCAGATTCAGGTGACTATTTCAAATTTTACTTCCAAACGTTATTTTGCTCCAATGTATTTTTCTTTGAAACGTCAAACGACATATCAACATTTTATATTATGATTCGTTCAGTTATCACATTTCACAGTACTTTAAATGACACAAAGTAACATAACATATTAAAACAGTTTCTACTGAGTTTAAATTAAACAAAATGATTTGTTTTTCAAAGTGGGTGTTTAGCAATAACCTGTAGTTACATCCAGTTGATATTTATATTTTTATTATTTCCCAGACGAATTGAAAAAAATTAAAAGGAGAATTAACACAACGTACAAATGTTGACCATGCCCTCAATGCCCCCAGATGCTCACAAAATATCCCTCAAAATAATTGAGGCAATACAACAACATCCAGTTCTCTATATTTCTGAAGTCAAAGGTGGCGCAATTAAGTTACAAGAATTTAGACAGAAAGTTTGGAAACGAATAGCGCTGGAGCTAGGCCTGGATCGTAAGATTGATTTAATCATCGAGACATGCTCTTTATTACATTTATTTCACATCCTGGTTGAAATTTTAGCTGGTTGGGTTCGACTTCGTTGGAAAAATTTGAGGGATACCTATTGCCGCATATTAAAGTACAAAAACAAGACTGAAAAAGGAATCAGACGGAAGAAATGGGTATTTGAGGATCATTTAAGTTTCCTCAAGTTTCCGTAAGATAATATAACTTATTTTTTTCATTTGCAGTTTTATTATTATTTAAATTTCATTTAAAATTTGGTCAATGAATTTTTTCCTATTCTGGTAGTTATGAATCAGATTACCAGCCACAATGTGTTGAACTTTCTGAGGAGTACATACAGGATATAAATGCTGGGGATAATAATACAGAAGGACTTTTGGAGCAATTAGAAGATAGAACTGATGACGATTTCACGGAATATTTAGAAGTCCTAGAAGAAACGACTGCAGATCCTATATTAGATGAGAGCGAGGATCAAAAGATCGAAGTGCTTGAAGATAGTAATTCGTTCGAACAAATTGCAAATAATAACGAAATGCAGCAAGTTATTGTGACCACACCCATTCACCAGATAGAGTCGAAGTTTAGGAAAATAAGGCCGAAGAGAGCTAAGTACGAACACCAACCTACGATGGATATATCTAATACCTATAGTATTCTAAAGAATTCTAACCAAAATACTGGAAATTTAATCATACCATCGACGAGTGCTAATGGTACGACTACTGGACCTATTTTTTTGAGGAGCTCAACAGTGCTACCATCGCCTGTTAGTCCGACCAAAAATGCTAATGACGTGAAATTGACAGAGCCTAATATTGATCAGGTTTATTTAGCCCCAGAGGGTAAGAGTAGCATTGAACTTTTCTTTGATAGTATGGCAGAGACTGTGAAAAAATTACCTGCCAAAGCTCAAGCTGATATAAAAATGGAAATTTGTAAGCTTGTTACCGAAGCTGAAGTAAAGTACTCGGGACAAACTTCGACACAAAATACCCAACAATTCATAGCTCCACCTGGTATGATTCCAAAATTGGTGCTTATACCTTGTAGTATGATTGATAATGCCAATAATAAAGGTTAATATACAAATATAATTGACAAATTTCAAGTTTTCCTCATGAGAAGATCTGGCAACATGGTGACCACTAGTCAGTGAAAACTGGGAAGTCAGAAAATTTACAAAACAGCTAGGGAATTGAGGGAATTTTGCGGCAGTCTGAAACGTAAAAGAATAAATCTTCCCCCATGGAGAAACAAAAGTCAAAAATCTGTTTTCTGCAATTGTTTGTTTCCATGATGACTAAATAATCACAAATGTGTTTCTGAATACTGATTCATTCGAAAATTTATTCTATAACTACTGTAATCGGCAATATTGATTTGAATTTTAGTCAGAGAAAACTTGTAATTTTGTCAGGGAAAGTTGCAGCAATTTTTTCGACTATTTTTAGTGGTCACTATGGATGATCTGAAGAGGGTATTTTGCGCAAATGATGATTTAAATGACATAGAGTAAACGTTGATCTCTTCAAATGAAAACTGTTCCTGAAAGAATGGAGTGCTAAAATGTGCATAATATAACTTTCATGAAATTATATGTGCGACTGTACTTTCGATTATTTATTTTACTTATTTATTTTTTATTTACTTGACGGGACAGGCCTGACATACAAAGAAAACAATCTCGAAATAACCATGAAGCTGCAACGGCACGTTATCCGTGTCTGAGTATACACTTGGAAGACACTTTTACAATTGCGATTTTGTAGAAATTATGTTACAATGTCGAAATCCACTAGGGCACCCTCTTAAGCAAAGTTCCAGACACGCCATAATGTCTCAATTTCGTAATTAACAGATTGATATTAACCAGACCAAAAGCCTTTGCCAAGTCAGTATGCATAGAATCTATAATTCTATTTGCGATATTATTAACAAAAGAATCAACATGAACAACCAGATTCGTCAAAGTTGATCAACGGCCTGTGAAACCATGTTGTTCTGAAATAATACATTTCCTCAAATGGGTGTATACTATCAGGCTTGGTTAGTGAAATATTAGCAATACAATCATTATAATCAAAATTTAATACAGTTTCACTCAGATCATCGTCATTATACACACTGCCAAACTTTAATGCGAACAGTTTAGCTATACTTTGTCCATTTTCGGGGATTTCACAATCATGATGCATTATTACCGGAATCGAACCTTTTCCGTTTATCAAACTAACATATTTATACAATTTCTTACAGTCGGCAGTCGATGCTGCTTCGGTTTCACTAACAAGGCTAGATTCATCTCTCTGGGAGAGAATTTTATACAAAGCTCTCAACTTCCTGAATAAGCCATGATAATAATCAGATTTATAAAACTTATAAAATTTACACATTTTCTGTTTCTCCTTTATATTACGAATCACCTCTTTGGAGAACTATTTTGGGAAAGTACTATTCCCAACCATAATCTTAGGAACATGTTTACTAATAACATTAGTGATAATACTGTTGGTGTTCTTAACTAGATCATCAATACTATTTGTTTTAACAGAGAAATTTGGCAAATTTTCTTTCGACAACTCCAATGATATAACATTATAATCAGCCCACTTAGTCATAATACAATTCCCTGAAATATCTGACCTTCCTCATGCTTTCTGGAAACCTTGATTTCAAGGATCAAGTGGAAGTAATCTCAGTCGAATATAGCATGATTTTATACCTGACATTCAGCATTTACGATATTTGTAAATATTATATCTCAAGATATTTCTTGGAACATTTATACTCTCTTAATTATGAATTGATTATGAAATTTATATTTTTGTACTTTGTATTTGCACATAATACTATTTTCGCAAGGCGTAATTAGATATTCAGCATCTTCGGACACGAATCTTTTATTAAAGACAAGTAATATTCTATTGATAATAGGATTTCGATCTTCTATGGTTCATCATTTCATAAATTAATATTCTATGCAATTGTTTAAAATACAATGCACACGGTATCGATAAACAAAAATTTTTGCTATATTATTCTGTACACATTAATATAACTGATCATTTTTCAACTAATTTAGAGATTCACTCGCTATTATTAGTTTCTCCATTGTATCAGTACTCGTTCGTGGGTGCGATATGGTTGTATCCATAATGTATTTAACGATACTATCTTCACACATTTGTAGAACGTCTTGCAGGTGTTCCACTTCGGACATAGCTAATATTTTAAACCAATATTTTTCCAAATACTCGGAAAGTTCTCTCTCATTGTTTTCACTTTTATCGCTGTCTGTTTCTGAATCAGTTGATTGGTTTCCTGCAAAAAAAAAAAATTATAAACAAACAACATAATCAAAGATAATTCTCTAAACCCATGAAAATTATTTTATAACTCACCTGATTTCAGGTAAAACAGGATTGTCACTATGATAAATATGAATTCGGGCCCCACGGGTAATTTGTGCTGTTGGAAACTTAGAATCAATTTCACACAGTCGCGTATACACACGGCTGATATTTCATCCAAAGGTAATAAATTGTGAGACATTACATAAGGCTGTAGTATCCTGAGTAGTATATCGAGGACACCAACAAAATGATTACTGTATTGCTCTTCACCCAAAATGAGGTAATTGTCTTCTAATAAATTGTCCAGAATGGTGAGCCAGTTTTCAATAACTCTGAGCTCTGATCTCGTGTGATTTCCATCTTGCTTGGGTATCAATTGCTTGAATGATTCTATCAGAGCTGGAAGTAGTTCGTCGACACCGATAAGAGTTTCTAATAAGTCTTCATCTGACAAGTCCGTGGTTGAAATTGCTTGTATCAGATCTATAGCAGCTATCAGTAAATCATCTGTAAAATATAGCACAGGTGATATTACAATTATGAAGGAATTGATTGACTGTAGAAAGCCATTGGCCATTAAATTTACCATTGGTTGAACTGTTCAGGATAAAAACTAAAGATGATCCAAGTACTTCGTAATTCTTCAAGTGTTCTAACCATGGTGAAATCACATCCCTCCTTTCCTGTAGTTGAATATCCCATACAGCAACTCGCAACAGTCTTAAGAGTTGAATTAGCGTTTCCGGATCATCAGTTGATAATAAATTAAAAAGCAAAGAAACTAATTCCTGTCTTTCTGCTACAGTTTGTATCACGTTCGACTGGCAACACATATTTCCAAGAATCCCCATAAGAATTTCCTGTAAATAGAAAAAAAGTAAATCATTGTCATCAGGTGATATATAAAAAGAATAGCTAGCACTAGATGATATTAAAATATAAACAAACCGTCAATCTGGGCTCACTGCTAACATTGAATGATACTTCAATAATTTTTAAGAAATCACATTTTTCTAGAAATATCGTCACATCTTTTTCCGCGGCCATGTCCCATAAGAGGCAAAGCTCGGATTCCAATGTATCTGACCATCCTGTTTCGCATACCTGGAGAAACAATTACAGTAGCAGTCGAGAGAATACTTACAATTTGACTTGTTTGTTAGGAATTGACTTTGATAAATTATAAGGTAAGAGATGTTGGATTGAGTAAAGTTTTTACATTTGAAAGTGATATCAAGACATTTATTGTCCATTTGGCACTATACATGGTGTCACCAATTGTATCTCCTCTCAGTGTTTCCATCTCAGATTCACTTATATCACTTGCATCCATCACAACTGCCCTTCGACACACTGGACAATCCTCTTCACTATAACTACTACTACTACAAATACCATCATCTACATCATCCATAGCGCTCTTGTCTGTAAATTAATCAATGGTAAGGAAATAGCTTATGCAGAAAGTCAAATCAAAATAAGATACACAGACTCACTAGTGGTTGTCAACTTCTCAATTCATCAGATTATATTTCGTGCGAAAAGTAAGGCTATAAAATACTGAATTTTATTATATTCTAACCTATTATAAAGGGGTTGCAGACACGTTTTGTAGTTTTCGTTGTTTTATTTAGTTATCAATTGGAAAATAAATTACTTTACAATTGGTATTAGTCTTTAATAGAATCTGCAGTTTGTCACTCTACTAATAGTTCCATGTTATAAATGAGCCGTCACTGCAAAGCGGATTATAAAAGAGGATTATGACTGATTCGCAGTAATCCCTATCTAATCCCACTGATCTCTGTAGTCAGTGTCTAGTGCTCTTTGAGTTAAATACATACTGGAATAATAATACTGGAACATGACTGGAACGCTCACTGCACGGCTCGGGTTTCGTGCATAAAAAACAATACAGAATCAAGCATGTGTGGTCGTATATGTACATAGAGTACGCTTTGATACATATGATTTCCTGGGCCCAAAGTTCTTATTACCGCCATAGGTAGCGCTATTAGGGGTTTAAGCTTTCCTGTTACGTCTACTGGCAGCGCTGCGAGCGTGTATGTACGTATAGAGATTTGCATAGCACTGATAAGTGTGTGTGTATAAGTTTGCACGAAGCGAGTACGGCTGGATTTCCGGAGAGAGAGAAGTATCCTTGGAGGTCTCGGAGGTGAAGTGCTGTCTCTCTTGCACCGGTACAGTCTTTCAAAAAACTTGTACACCGGCGTTCATTACCCCTTTTGCACGTGTTTTCTTTTGCAAATCAGTGATATTATTTTTTGCTCACGACTGACCCACGCACGCGGAATAGCTAGTGGAAAGAGACAGTACTTCACCTCCAAGCTATCCCCGCCCCTCGCCGGAATCCCCACTACCCAGTTGCCGCTGCACTATTGTGTTATATTCCAATGGTGTACACCGTGTATACCGCCGCCGTGCGAAACCATACTTATACGTGCGAAACTAGCATTGATGGGATGGCAACTTTGAATTTAATCGAGAAAATCGACTTTTCGTTTAAAATCATGTAAAAATAATCAATTATTCAGAATTGATCTACTCGCTTTAAGTCGATCGGGATCGACTTTTAAGTGATGTTTTTTCGACTTTTTTATCTTCATCTGATGATAAGGTAGCATAGAAATTCTTTCTCTTGGCACCTATACTAAAATACCAATCAAAACGCTGTCTTTCAAAATATTATTCCGTTGTACTGGTTCTACTGTTAGTCAATAGTTGATAACCATGGTGTATGATTTATATCGCCTGTATAAAATATATTAAATCGATAATTCAGTCTATGCGATAATTATTAAAATTTTTCCACAAGTTGACTTTCATCAAAAGGTCGACTTTTAGAGATGATTAATCGATTTCGAATGTTGAAACATTCAAAATCAATCGAAAAGTGTTTGTTTTCTATCCAACAAAATCACTCGTAATTATTTTTTTGTAACATTCTCTTATTTAACCAGTACAAAAGATGTCGTTATAAGTTTAACGATATAAAAAAGTAATGCCATGAATTGGGCAATAATTTTTACATTATAAAGTCATACATCATATAAAAAATAACTTGTATACACAAAGCAGTTGCGAAATGTTGCTCAACTCTTTGAGGTAAATGTTGGAGGGTTTCTTTGAACGTGATTAAAATCGTCTTATCATTAGGTACGAATATTCGCGATTTTAACATAACACACAAATTTTGCGTAAAATTTTTTTCAAACCATAATATGCCAAATAGGCTATATAAGACTAAGGTACCACAGAATGCTAGCCTAAATTTAAAAAAATCTGTATCTCTATCGCTATCTCTTTTCCTCAATAACGAATACTTCAAATAATGTGTATAGGAGCTTATCATCGTACACGATGAATGTTACACAGCAGATTGTAGGAAACAATAATAATGGCGAGTATAAAGTCAATAATAATATTAAGTGTAATTAGTCGGGTAATATTCACATGTATTTCCCTAGCCACTTTGATGAAACATGCGGAGAAGTTCTAAATTTACGAAAATCATAAAATTTCGTGATTTTCCAAGATTCAGTTTTTATGATCCTTGACTGCGTCATGATATACTGTTTAGCAGTAAGCAGCTAGAAATTGAATATTGTGTATGTTTACGGATAATACACACGGTGAAATCTATTATTGAATCAAAGAGATCACATTCTTTTAAATAGAATCAATCGTACAATCATTCGTATCTTTCTTAAACTTTCTTACAATTAGTAATTATATATTATAAACGTAATTTCATTTACGTAAAAAATTTGTGCTTTTGGACCAGGTTCGTTTACCACTACAACCTATTCGCCAAACATAGGAAAATGCGTTCGTTTTAACATCACTGTTGTATACTTCGCACCATAAATAATATACGCAAACCTCCAAGATTTTCGCTCACGGGTAAAACGTATTATTCAAAATGATTAGAAAATCTACAGTGAAATAACTTATTTTTGTAATTTCTTGGTGAAGGTTTAACAGATTTAAAAAATGTTATCATACGACGTCACCGTACATGAATACTCAACCAAAGAAACACCAAACGTGACTTCATGAGAACCATCGTGGTTAAGACAGTATAATGTATCACATTTCAAATCCTAATCGTTTACAATTATACATCAAACGTCCGATAACCGTATCTTCTCTAATCCCAGTGACACATCATTAAGATCATATTCATTGCTAGAAGTTGTAGATTCACTCGAATCATCGAGATCAAAACTAGCATCAAGAATATCTTTTATAGATCTAATATGTAATACTTCGTCCGCTGGTGATGGATCAGAAATTGAAGCTAAGCTGCCACTTTTGCTTGGCGGTATATGTCCATCGGTACTTGAAAAATTGCTGGCTGTGTCCTGTAATTCTGAATCCGTTGTTGAACTACTGTTTGACACGCTGGTTACACCAGAATCTGAACAGAGAAACATTAAAAATGATTAAAAAAATTCTATTCATCGCTATGTTTTAAAAAGATTCAGATGTAATTCTTTGATGACTCATAAATGATATTTACCAGACGTGAACTGAGAAGAAGAGGCAAGGTCTTTGTTGACTCTTGGCATTCTTGCTCTCCTTCTTGGGATCAGATTCTCTGAGAATTGGCAGTTTTCAAATTTATGGATGACTGAAGTGTCTATGTCTGGGAATTGGAAATCTTGATCACTAACTGGCTGTGGAACATATTTTTTGGCAATGAGTTTCTTTTTCTTTCCGTTCGTAAGTTTTTGTTTAGGATAAAAACGTGCACCAGTGTATGCATTATTATCCCTGCAATATTTTATTAACTGATCCCAGTAGGGGTCGACCTGTAAGATACGTTGATTTCCTACTGTAATCAGTAGAGATTTTGCTCTTGTAATAGCTACGTTGAATCTCTGTGAAAAAAGACACGTCATTAAGGCACACTTATTTTAAAAGTTTAAAATTAGGTAAGTGTTAAAGGTTAATTATGAATCGTGATCGGATTCTAAAAAAAAACGAGGGTGTTAATGCAAGTTTTTATTACACATAGCATACCTTGGGATTTGATAGAAAGCCTAGATGTTCCCTTCCGTTGTGTTTAACCATGAGCGATCTCACTGTAGACATAATAATGACGTCCCTTTCTTGGCCTTGAAAGATTTCTACAGTTCCTACAGATATTTCGTCCCAATTTCTTTTTTCTAACTCTTGATGTATTTTATTTCTTTGAAGTTTATATGGCGTAATAATGCCAATATCTTTTTGTTCTAATTTGCGATTTCCAAGTTTAGTGCCAATCAAATTCTCGAGGTACACCATTATTACATTGATCTCTGCCATGTTGTATATGCTGTAAATTTAATTGTTCCTTGGTTAAATACTGTTAGACAATTTGAAAAACACACACATGAGTAGATTCAAAATTCTTGCTTAAGTAATTAATTTCAACTCACCTTGGTGAGTTGGAATTTCTACATTCCTGCCCATTTACAGCATGAAAAATAAGGGGAAAAGATTTGTTTATCAATTTTTTGAAACCCAGTGCTCTATTTATATCTGCACTTATTCCACACTGCTGAAGCTCGTCATCATAGAACAGGATGTTGGGTACGTGCAGTATAAATTTATTGCTTCTGAAGTTTCGCACAAGTTTTGTGATGTATTTTGGGTTATACTTTCCAGACTGATCTTTTTTGTATGGTGAGCATTGCTTCATTAGCCGTTCCAACATTGATTTTGCTTAAAGAGAAAATAAATGTTTTAATATGAAATTGAAAGATGTTGGAACCACTGCGAATCATTATGAATATGCCGTTATTACGAGTAGACTGGATTTAATTAGTTGATTTACCTAATGTTTCTGGTGTTCTCATAGCAATGCTTGGTCCCAGCTGCATTGGATCACCAGCAATAACTAGTTGACCTTGAAGGCGTCCTTTATGGGAAGAATCGGCACTGCTCATGAGACCTAATGGAATTAACGTTTCAGGTTCGGTTGCCTGACCCCCCTCGTCTATGAACACGTAAGCGAAATGGTTTTCCCACAATTTCAACGCGAGTAATCTGCAAATTCAATTAAATAAATACATTTTAAAACGGGCCATAATTACCAAACTCATCAACTATAAATTAACTATAAAACTCTGGAAACATCTATCACTCCAAAATCATAATGAGGGTAAAGTTAGTACCGTTAATGTAATGAAATACTGAACAGAAAAACAAAAATATCAGGCAACTTTAGAATGATCTGAGGATGTTGAATCTAAAAAATATGGGTACGTTTGCCATTGTTACAATTTACCATTTATTGTTATATTAACATTGTGAACTTCATCCTCAGAAACTACAATGAGAGTAAATTAACACATACCTAGCGCATGACATGAGAGTAACCACTACAATACGCCTCAACATGAGGAGTTCCTTTGGCAAAAATATCTTTTCCCCATCGACAAAGTTAGAGCACGGTTGGATTTCTTCGTCCACGTCATCCCTGTTAATTATCCATAATATAAAATACCTTCGTTTGTAGTGACTGGCTTGCTGTAGAGGTAAATTAGTTGCCTACTTGAGAGAAAGGACCTACCAGTTTCGTGACGACCCATACATGCGATAAACGTCTTGTTCAGGAATGTTTTTCAATAACCTTTTTAAAATTTCATCTGCAGCTGCATTCGATGGTGTGCAAATCAGAATATGATTCGAAGGGTTGAGTTTCCATATCTGTTCAATTTGATATCAAATATAGGTATATTAAGTAATGATTGCCTTTTTTTGTCGTACATTAAACCTCAAATAGCTAAAGTAGCTGAATTTTGTTTCCTTGTGTAATGTTACATTAAAAATACAAATTTTAATCTCATGACTCATAATGGAAACAAATAATATCAGAAGCTTGTTCGTTTCAAAATATTACTTTCAATTTGTTCTTAAACGAAATATTTACTTGAGAAATAGCTTCAACAAGGGTTGCTGTTTTTCCAGTTCCAGGAGGGCCGAATAAAATGTAAGGGGCTGGATGAGCCGTTCTAGCGATAATGTTACGAATCGCTTGTTTCTGTTCGACATTAGTGGCAATATTTTTATCAAACCAAGTAAGTTCTCTGAAAATTTTAAATATGAGCACAAATACTGAATTATACAAAGCTCAGTCTTAAATCTGAAGTATTATATTCTGTTAAATACTGATCAACCCTTTGATGAATTTTTATTTTCCTATTACTGTCCATAGAAACTTACTTGGATAAGTTGTTATAGCAGGTTCTGATTTCTGGGAACAAAGCAGGCACTAGCTGATTTATTTCAACTAATTCAATGGCATAGTGACTACACTGTAAAGTTCTCCTTGGTAACAAGAATTTGATATCATACAGGTTTTCTTCATTAAATTTCTTGGAAAATCTATAATGCAATTAGACAATCAGTTTCAATATCTCTTAAATAATTATATCGGATAATGGAGTATATAACTCAGCATGCTGATCAATTGCTCACAGGTGGAAATAGAGGCCTTACTTACTTGGCCGGCGCTACGATTTTCACGTATTTCTCACCGATGAAAGATATAGACGAAATCCAACAATTACTGTCGTCTGTTTTACGCAATAGAACTTCGTCATATAACTGCAATGACGGTCGGTCTTCGCCTAGTCCTGGCACGTAAATTTGAAAGTCTTCTCCACTGAGGCATTTTTTTATTTTTTGATCTTTCAAATCATACATTTTCATTTCAAGCTCTCTATTATATTCTTCCATGTACAACAGCAGTTTCAGGTGATTGATGTAAGAATAGGATTGAATATCCCTCTCGCTGATCACTTTTTTTATCATTTCCAAATAAACTTCCTGTTTATCATTAATTTCAGTAAAGTGTTTCATCCCGTTCTCAAAAACTTTTCGCAAATCCTTCGGTATCCTATAAGGTTTGAGCTTCAATTCTGGAGCCATACCAACTACCGTCAGGCCGCTGAAATAATATATTTGATAATATTAATTTCATAATTTTCACCCTGTTGTACGAAATACAAAATAAATTCAGAGAAAGAGTTATGGTTCTACATACGATTTTTTTGGTCCTCGTGGTGACATTCTTATTTCTTACGAATTCTTGCTGTTGCAAAATTAATCAGAATTGATCCGTCGTTTTGGTCCTAGCCTTTGGTGGATAAAAATTTTTAATTGTCACAGTCGGTCAGCAATATTCCTCCAAGCTTCAAATAATGTGGCTTGGGCTTACCTGACATTAATAAAATAGTATTACTAAGAAAGTTATAAGAAAGAGCTTGAGGAAAAAAATGTTTACAGGTTAAATTTAACATAAATTAATTATTTAATTATAATATAAATATGTCTATGCTGAAAAGATTTAGATTCAATGTTTATCTATAAAATGTTAATTTTATTCGCAGTTAATTAAATACCTTTATGAAAAGGAGTTACACGAACTTGACAACATACGACGCTTGAATTGAAATCTTATTTGTAACAGTTGAAACTGTCAATTGGCTATCTCTTTTGAGATGAAGAGGAAGGCCTAAGGATGGATTTTATTGGCCAAATATGACATGACAATCGAGTCGATGCAAATAAATGAATAAAAATTCATGTAGCAAAATGACGGTAAAAACGGAGGATTCCCAACCTGATGCAACCTTATGCAGGCGAACACCTCAATTTTCTAGTCAGACTGCAACTGTCGGAAATTCATGGAAAATTATAGGAATTGTCCCGACTAGTACTTCGTGTGGACACATAGAACAAACTTAATTCGGAAATAGGGTCATTCAAAATAACTTGAAAATTTTCGAATGTTTCCTTCCAAGTACTTCCAACTAAACACACTTTAACGTTGTGAAAAAAATTCTAATTTCTCATCACCTGGCAAATTTCGCTTACGTAGCTACCTTTTTTATCCTCCTTCATATATATATATATATATGGCCCGGTACGCGCCGAATGTGAATTACCTATTTTCTTGGCATTTCTATTGGCAAAAAACTAGATAGAAAGATACTGTGGCAGCATTTTTGCAAGGTCCCTAGATTAGACAGGTCAAGACACGCGTGGGCAAAAAAATTAGTGAGAATGCGTCAAAAGTTTCGTATGACAATGGATGCTTTCCATTGAGAGCACAATATCACACGGTGTAAACATTTCTGGTCTATTCGTTTGCCCGGATTGGCCGATTACAATAGAAATTTGTACACCGTGTCACGCTGTGCTCTAAATGGAAAGCACCCGGTGTAGTTCTGATTCCTGACCTGTCACAACGATTAACCTCAAAATATATACGTGCTTCTATTTATTTGGTGAACGTTAGGACACTAAGGGCGCAACTCGTTAATGCTTAACCTCAAAAAATTGGTTGATGCGGTAATGTAAGTTTGATATTTTTTGGGCGAACGCGCATAGAAAGTTTTGCCCACGTTGTAGTGAGAAAAACTGGAACGCGCGTGTCTTGACCTGGATAATCTAGGGCACCTTGCATTTTTGCTGCTCGTGAAAATGCAAACTTCGCAGGCCTCGTGGGGACATCTATGTCTCAGTCAGTAGCAGAACAGTATTTTCTCGTCGGCCATCGTCTACGGAATCATAGAAGATTAAAACTTGTTGTTTTCGATAATAAATCAATAGTTATTATCAAACTAGACAGCATTATAAATATCTATAGAAAAATTACATATCTCAATCTCCATGATATGGAAATAACGGTAAACTGATAACCAACACTTGCCATTGAAGATCTGTTTGTGTCATAACCTGCTTTTTTGAGGTTAAAACTTAGGTTAGAATTCGTTCAAAATTTACGAAGTCGCCGTGTCTTAAGGCTGTGAAAAATGAACATGATGTTATCTCGTAACGGGTGCGTCGCTTCACTGCTACCAAGAATATTTTCAAGAACATTCGCTGCAACAAATGCCGACGAAGTGTCTAACAAAGATGATCTCGATATTGAAACACTGAACGAGCAATTCGACTTACCCGAAGGCACCCAAGGTTTGACCGAGGAAGAAATTGAGCAAAAGAGAAACAAGTCCAGGCTTAATGCTCCTCACAGAAACATTTTGTTTGACAAATGTCCGCAATATGATCCAATACAGTCTTTTCATACCTCAGTTAAATATAAGCAAAGAATAGTTGGAAGGTACGGTATAGAGGCTAGCAACGTACCTATTGGAATTGCCTGGCCGACGAAGGAAGAAGTTGCAGATAGGAAGGAATATGAATCAGTCTTATACCCAGAAACAATTTATGAAATGTGGGATAAGATCGCCAAGAAGAATGTTGAGTTGGCAGAAAGTATCAGAGCCAGGTAATGCATTCAGATTATGAATACAATCGATAAGGAAAATTTTGTGTCTGAAAACCACATGTTGTTATCAGGGTTACCATTTTTTATTTTCTTAATATAGGGATGAAGCTGTAGCTCAAAATGTAATGAAACTAGATAAATGGACTGCAGACTTAAATGCCAAGATAGCTAAGAAAGAAGCGGAGATAGCGGCAGCCAGGGAGAGAAAAGAACGTCTGATAGAAGAAGTCAGACGTCATTTTGGCTACAAAATCCATCCCAATGATGAGAGATTCAAGGAGATGCTTGCTCAGAAAGACAAAGAGGATAGAAAACAGAAGAAGTTGGCTAAAAAACAAGCCAAAGAACAGCAGTTGATGGCCAAGCTTGCTAAAAAAAATAAAGAGGAGAAAACAAAAGGAGATAAAAGACAAGATAATGAAGTTAATGAAGATGCTGAGTGATTCCCGAAGTGTTGTACAGAAATAAATGAAAGGCAATACGTAGACTGACAAGAAATGCGGTAACAGGAGCTTGTATTTAATAAATTTGATGCATCTGTGAAATTGTAAATGTTATATTTTCTTTGCTAATACAAAAACATTACACACAGTTTTTTGTAGGGACTAGGAGAAACCATCATAGTAATATTTAATAATAATTATGTTTCAAGACACATCCAGGCACTGTACGTCGCATTGGTTTGGCTACGAATGAGAGTGGACATAAGCTGATTAACATACTTTACAAATCAGCCACGGTACTGAATATTTAAATAAATAATAGACTGGTGTATGCGCCAGAGGTGAAGTAAAGTGAATTGAGGGTACTTAGACGATCAGCTCTTGTTGTTTAAAATGCACGTCGTGTTTTGATTGTCCGCTATGTCTGTGCAGGCAGTTAAGTCCTTGAGTCCAGAATTTAGGATTACCGAGAGACCCCCTTGTTTCAAGGATAAACCAGTATCAAAATTATCCACCATTTGAACATCATGGATCCATGATTCCTCCAGAAGAATTACACGGATTTTTCCCTTCTCTGTATGTCAGGCTGATTGCAGCTGCGACGGGGATGTCAATTCATAAAACTGGAAGCTCAGTTCTTCACCAAAAAGATTCTCTGGCATAATGGTTTCCGATTCCACCATATTCAGCCCTAGAGTCGTCGGATTTAGGTCCGTTACCAGATAACCCTCACCAATTAGTCCACACTCTTCTGCCACCACTTCTTTGGATACTGGGTTTAGAAAGTCTGAGGAAAGGCAATATTTGAGATATAAAGAGGAAGGAATTTGTGCTTATTTTCTACAGGCCCATATTCTTGGAATAACTTTTGCCTAACTCTACTTGGTATGTTTAAGAGATTTTTTATTCCATTTACCAGTTTCTTTGAGGTGATAGTGTTGCTCCGATTGACTATTCTGCTGATTTTGTTGGATAGTATTGTGGTCGCCGTTATTCGGTATAACCATAGGCACAAGGTATTGCACCTCAACTTCTCTTTTTATCCCGCTAAGTATTTGCTCAGCGCAATGCTCCAGAGTGACAGTATTAATTATTTCGTTATTCTCTTCGGGTTGCTGAATGCTTGCTGTTGCAGCCGCGATTTCGTCCATTGTAACAACCTGATTGATCAGCTGAGACCTGCAATCGTATTTTAAACATATACAAGAAATAAAAATTCTCGCTTAAATGATAAAAAAAAAATGTCGAAATCTTCCGGCCATTTTCTTTAGTTTATTTTTTACACGAAATTACGTTCAACACTTACCGTAAATTATTGCTGTTTTTTCGATAACTATTGTCTTGCCCGTTTTTCGCTACAAATTTCCGCGTCAAAGTACTGCCTCCTATCGGCGTAATTTGTCGAGGTCTTGTCTCTCCTCGATTAGCTATTGCCCAGAGGTGGCCGGCTCCGTGAGGTGCTTTCGACCCCTTACGAAAATGAGGATTTATCGATAAATTGTGCCGTACAGAGTTCTTCCAGCGATCATCGTTGCTTTTGTAGTAAGGGAAATGTTCTCTGGAACAAGTAAAAAAAAAATAAAAAAAGATCAAGTAATTAGAAACGAAAATCAACACATGTAATACACAAAATCTGTCGCACAAAATTATAATATTTCGAATAGGAATCGTATTGCAATGGAGAAAGAACAAGACATCGGATCCAGGATAAATCAGCTACCGAGTTCATCGAACCTTTCAAGGATTCTTTCACAAGTTCCTTTCTTCGGGATTTTTTAGGGGCGTCAAACCACGCAGCAAGGTCTCTGGAGGCGACAGGCACACGCTAGCACCCCCTTCGGTCGCCGGTCCCTGGTCCCCACTTTAATCGTTTGGAAAATCACCCTTGTACCGCGCGTAGCCGATTCTGAATGTAATTTCCTTTACCTGCCCTACACCTGCTTGCTCTCGTACCGGGACGTCACGGTCGGTTACGCGTTCGGCAATTACTAATATGGATATGTGCTGTGGGCCGTCTTCTTGTCGCGTGTCGATGCACGTGCGTTTCACGCGGGCGAATCTTATACATGACGCCAATGGTCACGTTTTTCTTTCAACCTTTGTGATGTGCGATGATCAAAATAACGTTTTGAAAGAATTCCTCGACTCGATTGATTCTTGGTATACATATGGATGTATTATACGTATGTATATTTTTTGTTCTTTAGTTGCACATACGCACTACCTCACTGATGTTGTTCAGGCATGTGTAACTATGTATATGTGTATAGATGTCACAGGCTCATCTACCGTTGGTTTGTAGTTTATCCTGTCGTGTATACTCATTGCGGCAATATATTTGAAAACGGTAATCAATTATCGAGGGCAGGTGATCCAAGCCATCTGTCGCATACAAGATAGAGAAATAATCGTTCGAAAGGCTGATAAACTCGATTTTTAAACGTTATCAGCTACCCCGAGCACCTCCTGTCATGTACCTACAACTTTCTGGCTTTCGTTATATTGCCAATCGAGATGACAATCTATCCCGTAACCTCGAGCCTTGTTACTTCTGCAGCATCCGCGATCGCCTGTTAACTTAAACAAATTCCGTAATCCGAGATCTTGACGATTTTCCATAAAAAGTAATCGAAACGGTTCATCGGTGTCCGTTTATTGGGTTCCCAATATTACGCCTTGTGTCAAGATTAAACATGTATGTACATTGGCGTCATTTGAAAAAGCTATATTTATTTATTCGTGCTTATATCATGTTTCGCAAATCTTTGACATAGTCAGTATGAAATTAAATTCCTAATCGAAATCTGGAATTAAGAAGCCAAAATTTTTAACAGGGTGGCTTCTTCAATTCCATCCACTGGCAAACGAAGCCGAGATCTTGCGTAGTGTAATTTGAGATTGTTACTTAAAAATTTGAATTCATCGTTGATCCTACACACTCCTCTTTATATGTGTGCGTTTAAAAATCCAACTCTGCAACGCCGTGTAAGGCATCGCGCAGGAAAATGCGCAAATCATAACTTTCGAAAGCTCAAGACGGATCGAACAAATCCAAGCTCGAGGAAGGGGATGAGAAGGGGACCAGGGTGGGATTTACTTGTACCAGGTGGTACCAAGCCTTCGGGTTAAAGGGGTGCACATTGGTGGTAGTAGGACGTACCGGTACCAAGTAGTACCATCCTCGACTAACCGAGCTGATTCTTGCCCCTTGATCGCGTAACTGCACCGTGCCAGCGAACGAATCGTTTTTTTGTAGCAGATAGCTAGCTATGCGACATTTAGTGTAAAATAGAAACGACACGCGCAGTGATAAAATAAAAAATAAAAAATTCACGCGGTAATGCTTTGAGTGTAAAGCGGAGAAAATATTATCGCGTTATAATATAACACATGGCGTATTATACAATATATAATTCGTCCAAGTCTTTGCATCTTCCAAATATATTAATTAAACAGCATGGTTGCGAAATGAAAATTACAGTACTGATCTTGTTATTTCCTCTCACGCCAGTTTTTTTTTTTCAAAGATGTCTCGTAATCTGTGATTTACAACAGCATTAAAGCGTGATTATAGATTTTTAAGATATGATAATATGTATCATCATTTGGAGGATATTACCAGTTTTTCGTTCTCGTTTTATCCGATACAATGCTGCGCACATTACATAGTAGCGCTCGAATCGAGTATCAACATAAAACACAAATTAGTAGATACTGGTAGTAGTAACAACAACAACAACAACAACAACAACAACAACAACAATATATGGTACACTTACGAAATCCATTGATAGATCGCAGAGACGGTTAGTTCTCCCCGTTCTTGTAATGCGTGCTCTATCAGCTCGGTGTAAGTAAAAGGCGGTTTCTTTGGACCACCATAACGACCAGCTCCCAAATTTCGAGCCTCATTTACCGCGTTGTAATTGTTGGGCAACGATGAGTTTGTTTCATTTTGTATATGTCCGTGCAAATTTCCGGGCCCGGAGGAAAGCCCGGCGTGAGTGTAGGGTCTCCTGATCTCGTGCACGAAGCCAGACACCGACCCTGACGACGAGGACGACGATCCGATGCTCATCTTGTTCGTCATAAATCTATTGCTGACGTTCGACACACCTGCACGCGATTTTGCAAAGAGTATAGAATTTTTCACGTCAGTTTTTGATCGGAATTACTGCAACGTTAATGTTTATTGTCGTTTGATACATTTCGTTCGTGGCTGATCGGTACATGTGCGTATTAAATATCTCTTAACGGTGATTATCAAAGCAGCGATATATGTTATGCACTTGTTCGCGCGCGAATTAATTCTCAAATGAATAGACTGTAATAAGCTTTGAAGTCCTTCAGTGTTAATGCAAAATGCTTCGTCGTTTCCCTCGATCTTTTCTGATAAAGCGCTGGATCACACCGTGGTCTCGATTAACTATATGTCGCTGCGGTGTGTGTATCATTTAACTTTTGCAATATCTTAACAAACGAATTCAATGAAAAATATTTTCTTCGATGTGTTTCACTCATGAGAAGCCAAACATTCCGCACTTTGAGTGACCGTCGATGGAGGACAAAGATTGTAAGCGAACGATTGTTTACAATAACGTATACAAATGTTAAGAAAAAAATAAAAATAAAATAAATGAAAACAGAAAATAGGTCGAGATATCACTTTGTTGAAAAATTACCATTTTGATTGTCTCGCGAGCCAAGAACCGAAAATTTTTCTTCCGGTGCCTCGATCAGTGAGTCGAGTTTAAAATCCAGCAACCAGGATAAATTTCCATTTTCCTGATCCTCTGCAGGCTGCGTGTTCTGGGGTATGAATACTTCGGGTGTCTGATTAACGTTGTTCGCATTTGATACGTTCGCCGTATTCCAGTAATTAGGCATCGTCCCGTAATTATCCTGCAGTGATTGGATGTCGGAGAGAACGGTCGAATTTATAACGTTTGAATGGTGGCTGGACAAACTTGTCAAGTTTGTGCTCATACTCGACTCATCCCAGTTACCGTCGACCACCAAAACCTCGAGCCTCGCCATCGAACCGGAGCTAGAAATGTCTTCGGATGACATTGGTGAGATCCCTGCATTCGGCACGTATGTTACGGACGGGGATACCGATTTTTCGCTTGAAATTGTCGACGAAGAACCGCCGTATACACCGTGGACGCCGTTCGAAGACAACTCGGTTAAATGATAACGTTTGTTATCGCTTTGGCAGCTGTCGTCGCAAAAATGATCCATGCCCAAATCGTCGAATACCTTTCTTTTCGCCCTCACACCCGATGATTCGGTTGTCTCTCGATTGGGCATCGCGCCGCTCGTTCCCGACGACGGCCCAATCATCATAAGGATTTTCCAACGTTTTCTTATTAACCTTGATCAATTATCCGTACAACCGAATTATAATTAGCTTATACTTTAAGGAATATTTATAGTTACGTATATATATATCTGTATATCGGACGCGGAGCACTGTATCAAGTTTTAACTTCAACTAGTGACAATAATTGTTACGAGGATGCCATTTCGTTTCTTCAATTATACCCGGATCTTATTTGTATCGATTTTTTTTTCCTGCTCACCGTTCATTAACGGTACTCGACAAAGATTTTACAGTCTACTAATTGAAAACACGTAAGCGTTTCTTCTTTTCTCGGCACCATCGACGCGCTTTAATATCATCCGCATGCACCCTGGACTTCTTACTCGACTGTCGATTGTTTCGTATTTCTTCTCTTGCGCGGCGCGTACTTGCGGATCATGCGCAAGGTGCGTAGACGAACCGAGCGCGCCTACGTCACATCGTCTGCAACTCGTTGTGCATTACGCACGCTGTAGCAGAAATCTGCATCATCAACAGTCTGCCCTTCAATCGGTAAGAAAGTACCACAGGCGGGCATTTATTCCTCGAAATTGAAATTTAATAGAAATCTTTATTTTGATTGAGGTATAATTATTCTACATTAGTCGCCGCCGTTAATTTGACGGTGTCACATATATTCGAGTCAATTTTAATGGGGCATTGCATTGCACGCAGAAGTCGTTCTCAAAAGGCACCACAGGCTCAATTGCCATCTGAAGTTCACGTCTCAATGATTGGAAAAATATGTATAATATATTTCTGACGTTTTTCCTTATGCCCACCTAAATGATTAGTTCGGTACGCTTCTCTCATGCGCGATAACAACTTGACCTTTGACTGCCTAATGAGCGGCCCTGGTGTGTGATAAAAAAAAAAGAAAAAAAGAAGCTACATGCTCATGTTCGAAAACTATTGGAAGCAGATATTTGCCGCGGAGCAAAAAATTTTTTCTAATAATTTTTTTCGTTTTGAAAGCTCGTTTGTAAACGTTGCGAGGGGTCGTCTGACCAACCTTCGGCTCGATCGCGAAGTAGGTAAAGCAAACAGGCATAGAGGACAGGACAGGACTAGTTAGGATAAGACGGTAAACGAAACGAACGTCACAGTCACGTCGCGCGAAGGATGACATTAAAAATTTATACCCTCGGTATTGTCAAACTAAAATAACACGAGTGCATCATTTTGAATTGCGTAACACTGTTGATGGATCAATCGAGTAAATAAAAGGAGAGAATTATGGATGTGGACAACGAATTCGATCAAAATTTGCTACAACAGTTCAGCTGTTTGGGTACGACGGACAAAGATGACCTGGTGAAACAGCTTCAAAGGTTATTGGCTGGTAGCCACCTCAACGAGGCAACGGCAGCGTTTTTCTTGGATATGAATAATTGGTAAAAATCTTCCTCAGAACCTCTACCGTCGTATGGAAAAATATATGAGAGGAGTAATCGTAGAAACTTGGCGAAACCACTACGCTAGAGAAACCTAACCTCATTATTTCGATGGCCGTATTTTGTAATGCTCCATTAATCTTTAACTTATCACTTATAAGATAAAGATTCCTCCCATCTTATACAGCTTGTAAACATTGTTTTAGTTATGGTGTAAAATTACTTTTTTAACCGTATTTCATTCTGCAACAGGAATCTTCAGGCAGCAATATGTAGTTACTTTGATTTTGAATCCCCATTCAAACTACCTTCAATGGGTTTGATATGTGATTCTACCATTGGCGAGGGTGAATCGGTTCCCCCTAATACAAAGTTTCGCAAATCTTGGCAAGTGCAAAATACAGGAACTGAAGCTTGGCCTGAAGGAGTTTATCTACAGCATACAGGCGGAGTAAAAATGGGAGATTCCAGCCCTGTAGCTGTTCCTTGCGTAGCACCAAAGACCATTCTCGAGCTGAGCGTGGAATTAGTGAGTCCGGCAGAACCTGGGGTTTACCAAAGTAAATGGAGAATGGCAACGTCAACGGGCTCTTACTTTGGTGGTAGGATTCAACGTTGAATGAAAAATTTGATATCTTGTCAACAGCATAAGAACATTTCACATTATTTTGGGACAAATGATCTCTTTTGGTGAATTTCCTTGAACGTTTGTTTCAGACGTAATCTGGGTCATAATAACTGTGTGTGAAGGAGGCACATTGGCAGTCACTCAACAGTTACACCAATTAAGTACTTCGCAGGCCAATGACGTCCAAATGTGCTAGCCTTTGTTCTCTTGTCTGCAATGCCTGAATTGTTGATAAGAAACGAAAATGTCCAGAAATATTGTCTGTTGAATTTGCTACTATGGCTATCGAATTTTTATTATGGTTTACCACACATTCGTTGTCAAGTTTTGACCTTATTTAAACTGCGATCAGTTAGTCTCCAAACTTGTAATTCCATCTCAAGGTATCAATTTTATTTTGACACAGGGGATTGTCGCATGCTAATTTTCACAGGCGTGATCAACCTGTGTTGCTAAATTCCTGTCTATGTAAGCGCTAATCAAACTCACACTCTTGATTCCTGTTTAATGAAACCTGTAATTTTTAAAACTTGAGATTCTTTATACTTACAGTATGTTTGCATGTGCTTCGGTTTTTTAAAGGTATATCTCTTCTTCACGATAATTCAAAGTAATTGTATAATATAATTATGAAATGAGATTTGTATACTTGAGTGATTTTCACTAAGTCTTAATACATATTAAGAAATGAGTTTATTAAATATATAATTTTTATTAGGAAATAAAGTATACATGAAAAAATATATTACAGCACGTGATTCTATGGGTACTTCGGTAATACTTTTTGAACAATTTGAAAAGGAATAATGACGGAAATAAAATATTGACGATCAACTAGCAGCCCAATTACTGTATTAAACAATACACATTATTTCATACAAGATATGTCATTGATACATTATACAATAGAAAGAACGTATAGAAAAATACTGATTCTCCTCTGAATAACATTAACGATTTTAGCTCCATTAGGTATTCATTTGGTTATTACCGAACTTTTTAGACCCTAGGAACGAAATTAGTATACCAGTTCTTTTACAAAGCCATATCCATGGCTATTTTTGGGTGAGGATCGTACCCGATTAGTTCAAAATCCTCCGCCTTGAACGCATCAATATCATCAACCTTTCGGATAATATTCAGCTTGGGAAACGGTCTTGGTGTCCGTTGAATCTGACGTTCTAGGGCATTAATATGATTCAGGTAAACGTGGCAGTCACCAATTGTATGTACAAACTCACCAGGCTGTAAAAGTGAAGATTACATGAAAATTTTGCATTATCACCATAATACAATTGTAACGCAAAGAAATCAAACCTCGACAGACCTTCAATCCTGTGACATGGGCCAACATATAAGTGAGTAGAGAATAACTGGCAATGTTAAAGGGAATACCCAGACCCATATCCCCGCTCCGCTGGTACAATAAACACGATAATTCGCCATTAGACACGTACAACTGAACCAGACAATGGCAAGGTGGTAAAGCCATTATTGGGATATCCACTGGATTCCAGGCACACATTATGATTCGCCTGTCATCTGGTGAATGTTTCAATTTTTCCACAACATCTTTCAGTTGATCAATTCCTAAAACAGTTGAAATATTATTTTCAATTAAAGAATTGACAAACTACTTGAATGTTTCAATAGATAAATTTGAATTTCTAAATTTCTGATCAATTCTGCCGACAGTTTGGAAAAATAATTTAGCTGAAGTAGACTTTTGAAGATGATGCGGTTTTCTAAACCACAGCCTTTAACCTAGTGAAGTCCACCATCATTAATTTTCCTACAAATTATATAAAATTATAGATTACGAGTTCTACCGTAAGAAAAATATATAATGTCACGAGTTCATACCTTTTCCTGTATAATCTGTATGCATATCTTTGTATTCAGCACCAAAATGTCTCCACTGAAAGCCGTAGACTGGCCCAAGATCGCCTTCTTCTCTATCAGTAAAACCGCAGCTGTCTAAGAATGATCGAGAACTGTTGGCGTTCCAAATTTTTACACCTCTACTCGAGAGATCTCTGGCGTCCGTTGATCCTCTAATGAACCATAGAAGTTCTTCGACAACGCCACGCCAGAAGACACATTTTGTAGTCAAGAGTGGAAAAACACCTGCAATACATCAATTAGGAATCATCTTTGTGCAATAATAATACAGTAATATTTGTGATGCGCAGCTCTTACCATCTCTGAGACTAAACCGCATTTGGGGTCCGAAAATAGACAAAGTTCCAACCCCAGTACGATCACCCCTTTTCGTGTCACTTCGGAGAATTCGTCGCACCAAATCAAGGTATTCATATTCTTCGTGCCTTTCTGAAGTTTCAGTTGGTGAGCAAGATTTTGAGGTTTCTTCTGCAGCAACATGTTTTTCAACACTGCCGTTGATTTCGCGTGTCGGCAAACGAAAAGGGTTACCGTTTGGCCTCGATATTTCAGAGGTTTTATACATAGTTTCACCGTTCGTTCATGCGAATTTCCAGAGATTGATTAGTATCAATTACGGATTATACATTCTACTACCAACCGTATTGTCGAATAACTCTACTGTGGCCATTTGGCGTAATTTGGTGTAATTTGGCGCCAATAAATAGCAAAATACACCTCAGGAACTCTGAAACGAACGGAAGTCGTGGAAAACCCCAGTCATTGTTACTATTTTGCGCATGAAATTATTCAAGTACAGTTTAACAAAGTGTAACTAAAGTCCGGATAATTAGTAAGATCAATTTTAAAGAAAAGTTCAATAGTATCAATGTACTATAATACTATTCCGTATTGCTTGGAATGTGCACGGGTTCCTTGAGGCGGGATTTATGAAATTTTGATGTGGGCAAAGTACAAAAATCAGTAGATTTCAAGCGGAGTAAATTGTGCCAGTATTTGTGAAATCATAATTTACTAAAAGCTGATACCTCAAAATTTTAACGGGAAACAATTTTTTAATATAAATATTTACATCATCACGTTTATTCATATTTACAAAATCATTCTGAATGAATTGTTATCCTGCTTTAAATATTTCTCTTACACTCTACTTTCTTCACCTGAGGTAACGAGAGTTCTGAGCCACATATATTGCTATTTTGATAGAGTCACTATACATAATATCTTATTAAAATATATATCATTGCGGATATCAAAATGCTGCTAATTCTTAACAGATTTTAAACAATTCCAACATTTTCAAGTTTTTAGATTCATATATCTGATCTTCGTTGTTACATTTTCATTTACGTATTGATAGCCCGATTATTGTTCATTGGAACTTCAGGGCTTAAGTCAACAAAGCCGGGAATAAAATCCTGGGAGTTATCATTACTTGTACCAGCTTCGTTCGTGTTATATCCCACGAATGAAGATGCTGGTGCACTTTGAGCTGATGGGATTTGTACCTGGGGTAATAGAGATGTCCGCTCATTTGCACTGCCCCAGGTTTGTTGATAGGAACTGCGCCCGCGAATCCTACGGCTCAAAGATGATCCTACGACTCCCAAATGCTCCTTAATGTCATTATGAACGTCTGAAACGTCCCACATTGCTCTGAAAGTGTTAAATAGTTTGAATTAATACGATTCACCCCTATGTCTGATCTATTTAACGAGTTTCACAATTTTTAACATTTACCTAAACGCATCCCACCATACTTGGCTCTGTGCTAAATTAACAAACGGTTTGTAGCTGAAACTGTAGTGATGAGCTACAGCAGCCAGAAACATTTCTATACAAATTAGAAAGTCCTGCAACTTTGATGAAATATTTCTTATATCGTCTGTGTTGTCTGTGTTGAAAATACTTGATATTACATCGAAATATACTAGGAAGGCTACAATCACACCTTGACTGAAACAAACGAAAATCCATACACATATATGCATTACTTGAATAATACTGAATAATTGAAAATATCACTATTATAAAAAACTTACAAGAATGAGAAAAATACGACAGCTTTAATGCAGAGGAATTTCCCAATTGGTTTCATTGGCCTCAGTGCCTCTGAATTCGCTCGATAAAACAATACTAAACAGTACATTGCTATGAATTGTGATAAATTGTTGAATGCAATCATGTACGGAAAGGCAACATTTGCTCTGAATTCACCTTCGCCATAGACTCCGTTCAACTCGCAAATACTGCAATTCATAAAAAATTTCAAGCTCAATGAATGGCAATTATTTTTAAAATACCAACTTGTATATCATTAAGAAATTTTGATTTTAAACTAGGAATTGAAAGATATTGTCCCTTGCTAAAACCAGCGCTTAAACACATTTTATCTATTCCTTACGGGGTAAAAAATACTACATTAATTTCATGCTAAAAATATTCTATTTCTGCTGATTTATTGCCCTTTTTGTAAATGAGAACAAAAAATGACTGTTGAACTAACAATGAAATCAATGTTGTTATAGGTCGAACAGCAGTGTACTGAAGAATGCCATGTTTGCACATGTGAACAAACTCTTTTCCCATTTGCCAATCTGGTAAACAACAGAGAGGAAACATGTGGTGAACCTGTGGCGCCAGCTCCAGTCTTTGCTCCAAGTGATGATCAGCGTTAAGGTAAGCAAGTAGATACATCATGAAGTTGTAAATCACATATGCTTCATAGCATTCTCGCAAACTGTCCATGTATATACTTTCATCAGGAAAAATAAGGCCAAGCCACTGTAAATGATAGAATAATATGTATTCTTTATTGATTGTTTTACATCTATTCCTAGATCAAATAGTGAATTATACATTGATAGAACCGAAATAACTTACAGCATTAACCGCATATATTGGAACCATCCACAAGATTCTACAAAAACAATTAATAAGTAGAATATAAAATACCAGTTGCACATTGATAAAAGTAATAAAAGTTACTAAATTTAATAAGCTTTATGATTGAATCTCGTATCAGATAATTATATATTCTGAAATTATTATACCTGATAATATATTTTTGCAGCTTTGGTTGGGTATAGTGTATCATGTGCTGTATAATTTCATAAAATGAAATTGGTAGGGCCAGCAGGACAAACGCACCCCCGGCCAAGGCGCCTTGATCTTGTTTTCTAAATCCATTGTTGATAGAGTTTGTCAATAATATTGGTATCAATATTATAATGACTAGTCCATAGAGACACGTCAATAATGGAAGAATCCACACCCGCCAACGTTGGCAAATTGACGCCATCGTTTATTGAAGCATTCCTGCTAATCTCCACATACTTATTTACTCAGGAATATTTAGTTTTTGTTGTGTCATTTACAATTGGTAATAAGTATAGGTATGTATTACGTATAATCGAAATAGATTCATTTCACTAAAATGTTGCATTAGGACAATGGTAAGTATTATTAAAAACTGATTTATTATGCCCGTTGCTCAGTGTCAAATTAAGCAAGGGCGTTTGTTATTAATTATTGAAAGATTATCTGCGTTTAATTGCTACATACTGATTATGCAGCTTACAATTAAACGATTGTTCATTAATAGCTTATTTGATTATGTATTTTTATCATTTGAGGAAATTTTATACGAGATTTCAGAGTTCACGCTGGAAGAATTTTTAACGAAGTTATTCACATAACAGATGCAACAATAATAAAGGATTTTCCTCCCTCAAGTGTGACTGTGAGTCAGCTGATACTTGACAGGCGATCGTTGGTGATAGTCTCAATAATATGATGAGCTGCTGAGCTGGACGTGGTCTTTGCGTCACTTAAATTTCCTGATAAATACTATCATATCATAGGCATGATTGTGAAAATAATTTAACATTGCAAATTGATCATTTATACCTAAACAATTTCCGATAAATATGATAAAGTGACAGACGGATGTATGATTCTTTGACATTTCACGCGATATTTAGTTTCTGGGGAACAAGTTGGGGAACTTTGGTACTTACAGCGGTGCCAACATATCATTATTATTCTTTATGTACGTATCTTGTACATTACATACATACCTAGAACTATGAACCGAAACTATAATATTGAGAACTCGCATAAGTTGTGAAAAATATTTAATCAGAATTCTATTCCACGTCACGTGCAAAGATCTCAATGCATTTTTTAATTAACGAGTCTGAATATACTGTAATAACTTATGTGGTTCAATTAACAGTGGTAAATTTTCTTTGTGAATCGCCTGCGCGTTAGTGACTTCCGGTGTAATGGCGTCAAGAAGTAAGCACTGTTGTCACATTTTGATCTACAGTGTTTCAATATTTCGCCTTTGTTTATATCAGTCGAGTTAACGCATTAACAAGTTTATAACCAACAAAAGAATTATAAGATAAACCGAGGAAGGTGATAGGTGGGAATATTTAATCCATTTCTTTGTCTAATAACGAAAAGAAAATTTTTGCCAAGTTGTGGGTGCAGTGACCTTGAGCCTTCTGTCATCGCATGACGCCTAACTTGACGCGGGAAATTCAAATATATTTAACTAAAAATGATCAGAAGCTGGTGCATCGGAGTGTCTCGCGAGCTGGAAACTTGCAGGACTAACAATAAACTAGATTACGTAGCGAAATTACTCGCCAGTGCATGAAAAGAAACAAAGAAATTCTCTCTTATTTAGGGCTATAAAAATATTGGGCCGCCTAGAAGTTGCAGAGAGATCTGAGTTCTTCTGAACAAATATGCAACACGAATATTATTTGCAGCATCATCACTACCATGGAGGTCGCGACTGATGAAGAGGCTCAAGCAGTGCTGTTAGAAGAAATGGAGGGTGCACAATATATAACCATACAGCCAGCAGATGCGGAATCTCTCTCCAAAGGAGTTCCTTTAATTACTTTAAACGGAGAGTTAATTCCAGAAAGAATGGTTGTAGAGATGATGAACGTCGGTGTTGGCTCAGAATATTCTACCGCAACTCAGTACTATGAAACGGAAGATGATCTTTTATCACACGAACTGACAGAGGTAAAAGGTTTTTTAAATTGTGATTTGTAAAGTGTCCAGGATCCTGAGAAATCACGAATCCTTGAAACTTGATACAATTACAGCTTAAAGTTACGTAATATCCAATTTCCAGGAGGACCGTAGATTAGCTGCAGCATTAGTTGCTGTTCAGTTGCAGCAGCAACAAAAACAACAACAATTGCATAACCAGCAGCACGAAGATCCCACCTTACCCGATGTTGGTCATTTAGATTCACTTTCGCCTGTTAATGCTTATATGCAGACAATACCTGACCCAGATCCACCGCCAGTATATCCGACAATGCATTCAATGAAACGGATTTCTCAATCTCAAAATGTAAAACAGGAGTTTATCAACATAAAAAGCGAATATGAGATTGATGTTTCTGCAGAGAGCAGTGAGGACGCAGCGCCTACTTCCGGACCAAAAAGATCTTTGCCTCATAAAAAAAGAATCCCTAAAAAACTGAAGCAGCAATCTAAACGGACTTCCGTCAGAAGAGATAATGCTAAGTTAAACCAGGATATTGTTTCTCAACAACCAGCTAATGAACCTCTGATGCATGCGTTTAGATGTGAATTGTGCGGCTGTTCGATCGGAGGACAATTGAAATTCTTTGAACACTTGAAGGTTGGATTGTAAACAGATTTTTATTCCTTTGGCAAAGGGACCTTTCTATTCAATATCTATCTTTCATTGCAGGCACACTATGAACCGGTAAAAGTAGAATCTAGAATAGCACAAACCACAAATACGAGCATTACGATATCTGTGTCAGACTCCGTTCAAGGGATTGATACTACTGTAATAGAAGAGTTTAGTGAACCTGAAGATCTTATGGAAGGCATACGAGGCGTCGGTGAGTTGCATCTAGAAAGTTCATATCCAATAAACATTCTTTTTGCACATTAATAAGTAAACATTGATACCAGTATCTTTGTTTTACTCACAGTTGAGGAAACAGGAGCTCATATTGATGAAGAAGCTGATGGTTCGCTAAACGATGTTAATGGGGGGCCAACTTTGTGGGCAATTTCGGATGTACCTGATCACGGGGCGCAGGAACAGGTGGAAACCACTACAATTAATGAAAACGATTTACTAGATAGAGAAGAGATCGAAGTGCCACAAACTAAAAAGAAGAAATCACAAAAACATAGAAGATCAAGTAGGTATCTTGCTTATAAGATATTAGTTACAAGCATCCATTATGTAAATCTTCAGATATAGGAAGAAATTTCTATACGGAAGCTTGAGTTATGCAATGACGTAATTTACTTTTATTACTATACTGGTACAGTTGACGAACTTGCCTGCCTACAATGCGGTCGATCATTCAACCACAAGAATAGTCTGGTTTACCATATGCGATCTCATAGTGGAGAAAGGCCACATCAGTGTGACGTTTGTGGAAAAAGTTTCTTTGCCGCCAGTGCATTAAAGGTATATCATTATATTGGATAAGATTGATCCGACATTCAAGACCAACAACTACTACACCACTACGAGTAGTGGCAATGCACATACCGAACGTTTATTTTGGACATACTTTCTTATGCAACTACCTGAACTTTATCGTAGATTAATATTGTTTTAGGGAATCGCCACCATATGTAGCGGTGTAGTGCACTTTGACACTTGGCGTATTGTACAGTGTCCATAATATAAAATTTTATCTAACCTTTACACTTTACATTTTTTTAAAGTTTGTGAACAATTAATTGTTTTTGCTTTCTTTTAAAATGACTTACAACTTTTTTAAATTTTGTAGGTACACAAACGGTTACATAGTGGCGATAAACCGTACAAGTGCGACGATTGTGGACGTCACTTTCGTCAATGGGGTGACTTGAAATATCACTCGACTAGTATACACTCTGAACAAAAACAATTCCAGTGTGAATATTGTGGGAAAGACTTTGCACGAAAATATTCTCTTATTGTCCACAGACGTATTCATACTGGTGAAAAAAACTATCGATGCGAATATTGTAATAAGACTTTTAGAGCAAGCAGTTACCTGCAAAATCATAGACGAATTCATACAGGCGAGAAACCCCACCCATGTACAGTTTGTGGAAAACCCTTCAGGGTAAGAAGCGATATGAAAAGGCATCTGAACACGCATTCACGCGGAAGATTTGATAGGCCTGTAAATCGTACAACCATGACTAAAAATTTGACGGATGATGAAAATAAAGCATCACAAGTCCGAACGATTCAGAATAGTTTGGTTGAGGACTTAAAGCTGGAAGTTGAAGGTAATGGAGTTGAACTTGTTTCACCAGAAGACAATCCTGAGAGTATTCTTCCACATGAAGGTGGGCAGAACATGGATTATTCTGCTACACGTACAGCAGATGGTGGAACAGATAGAGATCCTTTGGAAGCAGATGTGCGATCTACAGATACATTGTACACATGGCCTTGTTATCATCTGTAGCCTATTATTTGCTGTGAGTTAGATTACGAATTTGAATCATCTGTTTTCAGATATCCTCCATTAAAGTAATTGAATCAAGCAGGTTCATTGATTTCAATATGAATAACGCGATGTGTACCTAACTGGTTGAATCAGTTAGTTATTGCTGAGATGATTGATACAAGTCTCTTGAATTAATAAAACCAATTTTATATTTAACCTTTGTGTTACAGATCGAATTATTTCATGTAACTGTGGCTGATTATTGATGTACAGTGTTACGTGCAATCATAAGTCAGTGTAAACACTGTTTCACGGAGGACATTTTATCGACAGATCTCGTACATTAATTGACTTTTCTGATGAAAAAATCAAACAAATTTTTTGAATGATCTCATTCAAAGTGGCTACTTGATAGTATATAATATTGGTATCAATGGTATGTATGTGAATTATGTATTTACTTTACCAACATTTGATATTTCATACTACAGTGCTTAATCAATATCACTGAGCACTGTTGCCATTAGTACAATTAATTATTACGTAATTAGTCAAATGAAATACATATACACTTGCATCTATCACACAAGAATCACATTGTGAAATACAACTGCGTAAGCATACATCAACTATTTTGATATAATTTCAAACGAACAACTGAATGACTAAAAGGAGACAGTAAAAGTTTAATATGTTCAGTATAAAGTATTTGTTATTTTGGAAGTTATGGAAGAGGATAAATTAGTTTAGATTTCGATACTTTTTATATGGTAGAATATTGCGATATTATGTATAAAAACAATTGGTTATTCATAAATATTTCTTTATTGCTACAATAGGTGAACTGGCATCAATTAAATTCCAAAAACTATTAATCAATTATTTTTTCTGCCAATTTAAATTACTCTTATAATATTTACTATTTAAGGCGATCGAGGCTGTTGATCATTCTTGCATGTTGCAGAATAAATAATTAAATAAATAAACGAATTGAGGCTACTACCGTGATTCATTAGAGTTGTGGAAAGTACGAAACCTATTTTGTTTCGATAAATTAGAATTAGTGGTGACAGGTCAGGGCAATATTCTCCAAAAACACAAGACTAGAATCAGTGAAATTTATATATACAGTGGACTTAGTTTTTTTCTTAATGTATTTTCAGACTAGTGGCATAATTTATAAACAAATACTAATGAACGCAGGTTAACACAAACGTTGGGATATAATTGGAAATTCTGTATTTGAAAAGCCTATACACACAAACATATACTGCGTCATAAGTTTAGTTATGTAAAGAATTATAATCCTAAAATTCTATATCATGTTTTCAAACTTAAACTAATTAGTTGTTTATGTGGAAATTCAATGTTGAAAAATATATTTTTTACACAGACACATGTACACTAATCTTAATCTGTCTCTTCATTTTATGTGGAGTCTTAGTTTTGTTGCAATCGTGGAACAGGTGTTTCAGCAGCACTATTGTTTCCGTTAAAAATTTGTAACAGTAGTGTAAGATCCCTCGATTCTAATGATGGTCTTAGTTTCTCTGTTGCTGTTTTGCTCGTAACTCTACAACATTATGTATGTGAAATATACCTGTATGTGTACAAAAAAATCTAAAAATAAGGTGTAGATGGACAATCAGCTTATGAAAAAATTACTGATAAAATTAAAAAATATTTCATCAGTTTACCAAACAAAAGCTAAAATTTTAATGTATATTACTCAGTGTAAGTAAAGTTTTTTTACATTTGACCACCTCTGGCTCGCTCCCAATCAACGTACAAATCAGTAATCGTTCCATACAACCTCTGCAGCATATCGGGATCTTTTACAAGCTCAGCTCTGAGATTTGATTCATTTTCGAGTAATTCTTGATACTTTGGACAAAGTTGCTCCGGATTAGTATTTAGTTCCCACTCTTGTAATGCATCGAGAATTTTAACTTTTTCCTTTATTGCTCTCGCTGCCTCAATTCGAGGTAGGACTAAATCCAAAACCCTGGAAATACTTCCATTGGCGATATCTATCGATGTTTTCAGCCAATGTATACATCACAAAATGAATGATTAAGTTTTAAAATATTTGTTTTAAATATTTTTAATGGCTATAACTTACTACAGAAAACGTCCAACCGTATTTTTCTTTTGGTAGCTTCTCCAGTTAATATATCTCGCAGAATAATGATACTTGATATATTTTCACTCAGAAATATCGCATTACCTTTTCTGAAAGTAAACTGTATTAATAAAAAATAGGAATATTGATAAATTTTGAAAAGCTTTCAAATACATTAATCAAGAACTTGCTTGTAATTGCATTTCAACATAGTTCCGACAAAGGTTGATGTAAATATTAAAGTGCCTTCGCCATCTTCCAAATGGGGTCTTTCAGGTACGTCAGGAAGGGCCAACGAAAGCCAGGCATGAATCTGTAATGTTAATCATAATATGTACACTTATCTAATAATACTGGTCCTTCTAACTGCAGTGTATTGCAAATATTGCTAATGTACCTCAGCAGCAGTGAAAGAACCACGCAAATTCAGTTCATTAAACGGACCACCCAATAATACGGTATTTTCATCTTTGTGAATTCTTGAATGGAAAGATAACGCATGGATTGGAATTTGGATTCGCCGACAGCATTTTGGTTGTACCTTTAGTAATCAAGCTATACATCAATATTTAAAAGCAGAATCATTGATTCAACCCTATATGAGGTCGATCAGAGAATAAAAACGAAATACCTGCGATGTTACATAGATCTGCAAGCATCCAGGCTGTCCTTCAATTGTCCTCAATCTCAAATCGAGACGATTGGTGTTGATCTAAACCATGATACAATTGTGCGTATGAATTTGCATCGTGTATTCTATCTGTAGTAATTGTAACAGTGTTATTTATTTTTAGAAATGTTTGATTTTTTGGTAAAACCCAAGCATTTAACGCCATTCTTTTATTTCAATTAATATGTATTAACTGTCAGAATTGATTACAGGGACTTTTACCGTGTATCAATCCAAGGCTTTACCTGGCATCTATAGGTAGCGAGAACATAGTTTCCCGATTTATGATCACATGCGGATAAACTAGCAACGGCACTGTTACTCTCAACATCAAGTAAATCCACAGGAGTATCAGATTGAAGTAGTATGTTATCAATGGACGTTTCTAATTCAATGGATAAAGTGTAGGACGCATTTTCCTTATTGATAAGCATCCTGTGTGTATAAGAAGAAAATCGAGCACAGTTAGTTTCTTTGAACTCAATTAATAATTCTAAATAGCTTTGTAATCATTTTATTGTCACCTATGATTAACGTTCAGTATCGGTGGAGCTAAAGCATCGGTTCCCACATCAAAAGACTCCTTTTGTTGGTTTTTTTTTTGTTCTAATTGGTCGATTTCTATTTTCAGTTTTGTCATCAGTCCGATATCCTGGTCCACCTCTAACAAACCTGGTGGCTTTGTCGTCAGACCGAATATTCGCCCAGAATATGTGGTCGCTAAAACTTCTGGATAACCCACAGCTCCAACTATACCTCCTACTACCGTACTGACACTTTCGCCACAATTCTGTAATATTACAAAGAACAAATCGCATTGTGTCGTTGTGTGTGTAATACTTCAATTTTTTTACAAGCCGTTTTACAACTTACATGCCGAAATCTTAATACAGGTGTGGTATCATCCTCTTCAGGAAATGCAAATACTTCTATAACTCCATTCTGTCTACCGACAAGAATATCTACACCATCCTGCAATTCATAAGTGTCTAGAGATGTGATTTCTGCTCCATTATTGCTAAGCAGCCAGGTTACTCTCAGAGTTTTATCCCTTTGAAGTGTGAGTAAACCAACTCTACCATCTGTTGTACCTACTAAAATACGATCTTTTGATTCAACGTCAGCTTCTCTAAAATAAGATTGTATCCATGTCAGTCTTTCATTGATGACAGTCGATGGTTATGTATTTTATTGGTCATTAGAAGGAAAAAAGTGAAAAATAATTAATACCTGTAAGGCATCAAAATCGTTGGAATTGTGGTTAATCTAAGCAACGTTGGTGTCCTGCCGCCGTGGAGAACTCGTACCTAATCCAAAATACACATAACAAATTGAAATGTATATTAAAATTACAAAATTGTATTCGATCCAATGAAATGCATCAAATTTACAGCACAATCTCCGCAGGCAAGAACAGCAACAACAGCGGAACCTTCGCCTGGTAACAGTAGAACATCTATTACTCTCTCTCCAACCAAGTACGCGTCTGCATCCCTACAATCGTGATATCGGTGGTACAAATCCTTAGCACATGCTGATAGATCTGGTCCCAGAACGCACCTGGCAATAGAAAAAACTAGTCTAAACAATTATCCAGTGTCATTATTGTAGAAAAACTTATCTTTGTGCACTTACATTGCAGAAATGGGTTCTAGCAAGTTTGTATCAAATTCTAAAAAGACTTTTCCTCTTCTCGTGTATCCCTTGACTGAATTGCCAACGGCAACAAATATTTTATCTTTCTGAGTCCCGAGTACGCCCCCCAACGATATTCCATTAACTTTTGGCCCCGGTAGGGATTTAAATATAATTTGCAGCTCATCTTTTTTCATCCCTTTCATTGTATACAAGTGAATAGATATTTTAATACTAGTTGAGATAAGAATCAGTTACTAATGCTATTTTATCCAGTCTCACCACAGATGTGTAGAATGCCATCATGATCACCTACGACAAATCTCTGAGTTTGTTGTTTCGGATCTGGTGTAGGTAACAATTTTGTCGTTCCACGAGAAGTGGAACCCACCGCCATATAGTCAATCCTCGTCAAAGACAACGTCATTATTGTTAGTAAAACTTTCTCTCCCTTGAAAATATATATTAAAGTCCTGATAAAGCTCTGTATGATATAGAGTGTTGCATTTTCTGTGTCCAGCACATGTGGAATAATCAATTTCACCATAGCAACAATTCAAATCATGACTCACAACACCGTTGACTGCAGATTTCAACAGTTATATCAGTGGGTTGAAAGCACAAACTTGAATTCGAAGTAATTAACTCGATCCAACACCCGCTGACGTCACGTCCGTACATGAGAACTAATGCGACTTTGGTATGTCCGGTTCTTCAAAATTTTATTAGGCGGATTTATTTGAATATCTAACGACGTGGTGGTGTTGGCAAGTTTATTTTGAGTGCTGTACTAGTTTGTACATCATTTTATGAAAATGAGCAGAGGCCAATAAATCGGCCGACAAAAGATACAACGTATCATACAATATCGCCTTTTGATCCTACGATCGAGTAGACAAAATAATCAACTTTTAAAGTTATGCTTGATAACCTCAAATTTCTTTACTCATGAGCAACAAAACAAGCGGCGGAGGTTGGTTGGCGTTTTATTTACTAACGATGTAATACTAGTAGTAGAGTCCTTTAAACTTCCACATGAATAATATGTATTCGACTTAGTTCCATAATAATGTATTTTAGGTGACTTGGATCCGGTCCAAGAAGAACTTGCTGGTCGGGTTCGTGAAGTCGGTAATCAGGCAATATGGAGTTTATCTTCTTGCAAACCAGGGTTTGGTGTGGATCAGCTACGAGACGATATAACAGAGACGTATTGGCAGTCAGATGGCCAATTACCTCATTTGGTCAATATTCAATTTAGGAGAAAAACAACCATCAGAGATATATGCATATACACGGATTATAAACTCGATGAGAGCTACACACCGAGCAGGTGAAAAAAAAAGTTGACTGCAAAAAATTATTCCATCAGCATATCAAATTTTGCAAAAACATTCCATGGAATAAACTTTTCCAGAATAAGCGTGAGAGCAGGAACCAACTTCAACGATCTTCAAGAAGTAGAAGTAATGGACCTCAACGAGCCCAGTGGCTGGGTGGTCATTCCAATTAAAGATATTAATGACAGACCTATAAGAACGTTTATGATTCAAATCGCAGTGATAACGAATCATCAAAATGGTCGAGATACACATATGAGACAAATCAAGGTGCACAGTCCAGCACAAGATATACTTGGACCTCCAGCTCCTCATATACCGGGTCAGTTTTCTACAAATGAGTTTCAGCGATACGCAACGATCAGATGAATTACTCATTTATTTATTAAGATCTGTTTATAAATAATCATGAAATATATGAATACTATTTTATATACCTATATGTCATATTTATTTATCTTGCTGAAGAAAGTGTTTCATACTGTAACAGGCTGACTGGAGATGCAGCCATGTAAACCTTTGTGTACATGGATTGTTTTCATTGATAGATTATGAATGTCCATACATATGTAGTATCATTCACTAGTTAATCCCATAGTTAATACCTTACAACAGTCAGAAGAAATATAAGCTTGGTAGAGACTCCTGACACGTAAACAATGTCTATTCTGAAGAACCATGAACAAATTCTTTGAGGATTTATATTTGGCTGGCAAATATCAGTACGTTGCCACAGATGATAGAAGATGCCTAAATACTGGATTCTATTCGCGATTGTTATATGCATTATAAAGTCATCAAGTGCATTTGAAATCAAAGGACTTCAGAATGACCTTCTGCTAGTGGAAAATTTCTTTCAAAAGCTAACTAATGACCATGGTGAGTGATAGATGTATGTGTAATATTAAAGTAAATTTTAATTAAACATTAGCCAGTTTTTAAAAGATTATTATACTTTCTACACAGCCTTCATTAATCCAAAAGTTCTCTAGTTCATACTGAAATGATTTTTAGGATCAATACTACCTGGTCAAGATTCAACTAAGGCTTTCGATGCAAAAATAGCCAAGTTTCTTCAGATGACGCAGAGGCCGTTAGGCTGGCGCCACAGGAGACATCTTGATGGCCATGTGGCACGTTTAAACAATGGTGAGAAAATAATCCCGTAATAAGAAATGTATACAGCAATGAATCAAGAAAGCCCAATATCACAGTTTTTTAGAAAATAAATTGATGATATATTTTCATCCATTGTATAAAATGTACAATAATTAGGTAAACGTAACAAATGTACTATATTGGAGGTTTTCCGTCAACTCCAAAATATTCTTTAAATGCATATTGGACATTATGCTCAGTAAGATATTTATAAAGTTCGCCCATGTCATTGTGTCGATCTGAGCTTGGAAATGATATTTCTTGAAAGGTTGAAAACTTCCTGTGAATATTTAAATTACTGTTTTCCACAGGATCGTCTTCCTTAAATTTAACTAAAATTTTTTGCCAGTTCATCGCCTTTATCTGTGAATAAGTTAAATGAAAATAATTAATCATACAATAGGTTAATGACTTCAAATACGTAAATTGAGCTAAGAATACATTGATCAACTCACTCTTTGCCACCAATCTTCACACTCTTCCAAAGCTCCTTCTATACATACTATTCCAGGCTTCCCAGCCAAGCAAAAGCCCGAAAGATTATTTTCTTTCGCTATTTCAATAATTTCTCGACGTTTAAGTTTACTATAAATATGATGAGAGTATATCCAGTACCTAGAAAAACTCAAAACGATTTTCTTGCTCAGTTTAACAGGTGACTTTTGGCTCGTTTTACTGTTGGATGATTTTAAATATTTTTCTAAATTTTCCTGTACCCACGAAATTAACATATATATAGAGGGTAACCCCTCTTCTTGCGCATTGGAAAAGTTTATTAAAGAGGTATTAAAATTAAACTGTTGGATACGATCAAATAACTCGCTTCTAACGTAAACTTCTGGCTTTGTCATTGGGTAATCGTTGGGCAGTGTGACGTACAGTTGGCATTTACCCTGAAATAAGTCAACAAGTATTTAATTCTAAATATGTTTTGCAGTTGAATTTCAAACGTAATAAAAATACTGAAAATATTGTTTAACGAAAAGTGAAAGACTTACCTTAAGATGCAAAATAGTAACAATATATTCCAGGGGGTGTGGAACATCAGAATGTATATCCAGTATAAAATTGTTTATGTCAGCTAAAATTCCATGGTCAATAACTGTCAATTCGTCCGGATAAATAGCTTGCAAAGCTTCCAATTCTGCTATTTGTGCCTGATAATTTTCTACTCTCTTATCATTGACCGACATCCTCTCAAAATTCTAAAATGTGGTTCCAGTTTTATCTTATTATTTATTCAAAATTTTATCAATCAAAAGTATATTTTTTACACTTTATACAATGTAACGGTTCAGATTTATGTTATTTTCAAGGTTATCTAACCTGATTTTTATCACTGTTGGTAAATAAATTGATTTTTTTCATATACTACGCATACAGTGGCGTTGTTGGGCGACATGGAGTTTCTACTGATTCTATGACAGTTAAACAACCAGTTGCTTCTATGGTCATATTGCGGTTGTCACTCATAATATCAGTTCCAGTAATTACATATCTTTAAATCAACGTATTCATATTTGATTTGTATAGAGTCTTGAAGCCAATGAGATTTTTGCCTATTCTCTATTGGTTGCTGATCCTCCATGGCGGGACTCTTAAATAATTTGTTTCCAACAGGGATTGGAGTGTTGAAAGGATTTTCTGGTATCTTTGAAGACCCATTTCCAAATTCATTGGCCATATCAATCTTTGCTTATTATAATGGTAACGAACTACAATGGTTTACAGTTACTCTTGACGCTTCATTAATATCCCTATATCGGTACAATGTGAGTTATTATCTAAATTATAATTAATTGGTAATTAAGAGTGGTTATTACTTCTTGGATTGTAATATCATTCTATCATTTAATCATCTAGGGAAACCAATTTGAAAAAGCTTGTTACTATTTGCTTACCGGCGGATCTCATCTAATTGCGGACTGTTCGGAGTTTGGCTGCGTATTTGTAATAGGCAAGATTGACGGTAGTGTGACGATCTTACGTTTACAACGTGAAATTCATAAATACATTCTACATCCTGTCCAAGATCTCGAAGGGCTGGGAGATGTTCGATTATCAATTTGGCATGGAATGAATCAAATGTTTCTTGGCATAGCTTCGAATGCCAATGTATCAATATACCAGTGGCTAGGCGAGCATTTTGATTCAATTCAAGTTTTAAATTATGGTACTGGGAAACTAACACCATTTAAGATTGGAGGATCAATGTATTTAACCATAACTGGAACTCAGACTACTACAGTATTGAAATTTATCTTACAATCAAACGTGTTTGTTTTGACACAACGACTACCACCGGCAAATGATGCTGAAAGTTTTTACATGGAAAAAGGGCATCAGAGAGAACACTACTTAGCTCTGTCAAATCAGGACTCTACCATCATGTATAAATTCGTTCACGACCACTTTGTGCCTTTTCAAAATATTGAAAATGCTGATTGGATATCATCTATCACAACCAAAGAAACAGTTGTATTATTAGCATTAAAGAGGGGCTTGCTGAAAATTTATCAGTATAATGGTTGGAAATTCGTTGAGCTTGGCATAACAATGGCAGAAATTGATCAAATTTATCCTACATATTTGGATGGTGAGGTCATATTAATTGTAAAACATAAAAATGCTATGTGGAGCTTCAAGAAATTAATTTGGGTTCAGCAAAGTACGTGGGAAATTCTCAGAGATAAAACGAAGCTATGGTGTCTTGAAATTATAGAGAAAGTAAAAACACAGCCACCAGTGCGACCAAAATTTAATGGAGCTGTTAAAATCCAACACGGATACATTGGAAAACTTCAGGCAAAAAAGGTAAAAATATTGTCGTTTTGCCAAATCTGTACTTAATTCCTATAATGTAGTAACCGTGTCATTCAAATTGACAGGTAAAGGGCAGGGGTATGGAACAGTTGATAAATTTGTCAAATCAGTTTACGGAACTACGATCTGGTTTGTTAGCTAAAAAACAGTTATTTTCTCAATTCGTGCTAAAAAAAAACCCCAAGATCAACACACTGTATGCCTCTAAAGTCCATGGACAATGCACATCAGGGTGTAGGATAAATCGTCTGAGTACTGCCGTAAAAAGTGAGCTACTAAAAAACTTAGCAAAACCAAATGTCATTGATCAAGTTTTGGTATTTGAGAACGTAAAAGCCCAGTTAACTGGTACCTTGCCATGTCCAAAGTCTGCAGTTCTTCTGAAAAGTGTTACGGTCAGTAACCGGATAAACGGAATAACATTTGTATCCCTCCAAAAAGATTTATTGAAAGTATCTGGAGATCAAGAAGTTACAGGTGAGTTATTAGACCTGCAAATAGGCCACACAATATGTATAATCCCAACTGTTCTGTAGGTACAGATTTCATAAAATGCATTAGTACTACATTTAATCATCTGGACTGTTTTAGGACACCACATTTATAACAGTCTTTCTGTGTCCAACGTATTGGTTCCTCTCGGTATAGCAACGCAATTGACTCACCAGGAAATAAATGCAATTTCAATAAAAGCTAACAATCTATATTTGGTGCAAGGTGGAATTTTATTGCCCCTTAATGGTCCTCCTGTCACGATAAATGACACAAAAACAGTGTCCAAAGTAAAAGTAACTGGCCCTGTTCACTTGAGAGGTAAATTAAACGGCGATGGAGTGAAAGATTTGAAACCAGTAACTTGGATAGAAAAACCTTTGATACTTCGGGGTAATTATTCCCTACGAAAGGTCACTGTAACAAATCAGGCAAAAGCTTCTGATCTGTTACTGGACAGGAAGAGATCTTTGACTCAGATCAGGAGTGAAGCTTTACGCCTTGATGAAAGTGTGCCAGTTCACTTGAAATTGTCAAAACTTAGAACGGTTAGTTTTGAGGAATATTTTTGTTTATCGTGTAGTTGTTTAATTTCATTAATCCATATATTTTATATGTACTTTTGCAGACTTGGACAAACATTACTGCAGATATAACTGCTGATTGGGTTACAGCTCTAAGTGAGAAATCAATTATTAACCATGTAAAAAATATCACTGGCACTAAACGCACTCCAAATGATGTTATTATTACAAGTTTATCTTACGATGCTTTGCCTCTTCCAAAGTATGTGCAGAGGTTGCTAATCAGTGATGTAATTACATGTAAATAAGTTTTATTTAAATATTTGAATTGCTCTTCTTTAGGTTTCAGAGCTCTTTTTGTGCCTTAGAGGCGACAATCGCAAACATTGAAACATGGTCTGTAGAAGTTGATGAGGCTTCAGCTAAGACTTTGAAAGCTGTACAAATGTTTGGTGCTTCCACATTAAGTTCAACTATAATGGATACAGCTACAATAACAACGGCCAACAAATTAAATCTAGCATCGAAAATTTTCTCAGGAACTGTTGAAGTTCACCAAGCATTGCTTGATGATATTGCTGGGATTGATTTTCAAAGTGAGTAAATTCATTACAATTATAAACTATTATAAATGAGAATACGAAAAAATTAGTAGTATATTCAAAATCAACCTTTTATCTTTTAGGGCTGTGGGTTGCCATAAATGCTTGGCGTAATCCGGGTACTATTAATGGTGTCGTAAATGCATCAAATTTAGATATCAAACATCTGCTGGCTGCCAAAGGATTCGTACCACCTTCCATAACCAATGCGAAAAATTTCATTTCGAAAGGAAACATATATTTTGAAACCTTGAATCAGGAAAATATTTCTGCTTTGGCACAGAATATTGTTAAGTTGGATGAAACTGCGTCTCTAACTAACATTGCATTTGGTATGTAGTTTCCTATTCTTGTTCTTTTTATTGGAATAAATCTATCTTCTTCAAAAATGCAAAATTCTTTCAGCTGGTGGATTGGTAGCACGTACGTTCAAGACTTTGGTAGCTCCCATTGATCTTTCAGGAACTCGTAACATGGGCACAAAAATAATTGCAGGAAGCCTGAAATCTGCCAATTTAATATTACCCTATTCCTTCACTTATTCATCTAGCAACACACCTACCAATTTAATTGTAAAAGGTAAGTAAATATAGTAATTTCCAAGTTGCGGAACAGAGTACCAACAATTCTTGTTTGCAGGTTCAATCACGTTTGCAGTAGAACCAAAAATTCAAAGTATCAACGGTCTCACCTTGCAAAAACTTTTCGATAATATTTGGTTCATCAATAAGCCCTGCATTCTCTCCAATGCACTATTTGATCTTAGGCATGCCGTATTCAAAGGACCCGTACAAATATTAGTTAGTACTTATATTTCTGTAAACTTGTAGTGTTTAGAAATTGTACTGATTTTTATGTACATATTGTACTCATCAGAATTACAATCTATTCTATTAGGGATGGCTGAATACACAAAATTATGGACCCTGGAATCAAATCTCGAAGTGGTTGCTTAGTCGAACCAGATCGCAGGAAATATATGAAAATGTTTATTTAACAAAGGCAAAAATTCCGAATATTATATGTACAAAAGGTTTGTCACTCTTGGCATCCGCATCTTTTTTAGCTGAACTAGTCGAACACTCGTTAAAAAGAGACAGTAGTCAAACTGTCTCAAATGCTATGCACTTCCAAACATTAATAGTGTTAGGTAAGTGAATCTAAAACTTTTTTACTGAAATTTTCAGTTTGATTTCACTAGCAAGCTCTTCTTGCTGTAACCTTATAACTGAAAATCATTTCAGATGATTTGAACACTCAAAGTAAAATTAATGGGAAAGATTTGTCTATTGACATTGTACGTTTCGACGTCAAAGAAAACATAATTACTGGGAAGAAAACTGTGTTGTCATTGCATGCTGAAAACTTTAATGGTGGTTTCAATTTTGGTAGCTGGCAGACAAATACCTTGAGTGTATTAAATAATGGAAAACCAATCATTGTTAGGGGATTGAAAACCTTTGCAAATATTACGCTACTGAAGCCTTTGCAGTATGTATTTTATTCTAACGGATACCATGGATCTTTTATTTGTAGACTCAGAAAGTACATTTAATATTCGTCGTGAAAATTAATTATCTCAATTTAACGTATCTCAACAGAGTGGATGGAATGGTGAATGGGTGCGCAATGAAGAAGTATCTTCTGAAATCAATATCCCAGCAAGTAGGTGGGACAAAAAAAATTCATGGGACCATAATTACGTCAAAAATTGTCATTGATGGACAAATAAATGACATCGATCTGTCATCTCTGGTGAAGCATCAGTTGAAGAAGAATAAACAAGTTCAAATAATAAAGTCTCAGATCATAATGAGGGGTGATGTCACGATAATGGGAGATGCTGCAGTAAATAGACTGTTCCATGGGGTGGAACTTAAAAACTTGGATCGACTTACTTTGGATTTAGAATTAGTCAGTGCCAGAATGGTGGAACTTAGTTACGTCGCAAAACAAATTCATATATCATTGTCACGTAAGTTAGATTATTTTATTTTTTAGCAAACAAAACTTTTCACAACAAAGGTTTCAAAACTGATCTGTACTAATTTTTATTTTTTTTACATTTTAAAATAGGACGAGCTTGGTATTGTGATAAATTAGAACTGATTAAAGTAAACTCTACGGCTTTGACCTCAGGCTCATCCATATTTCATGCGGTACTTTTTGAAGGTCTAGGAAACTGTTTATTCAAAATTGGCGTACTAACATGTGATGGAGAAACAGTTCAACTTCTTACCTTCCCTCCGAACTCTAGCAGAGTATTATTCAGCCAAGTTTTTCAATTGGAGGGAATTCCACTAGTTGTTGTTGCAACCTCAGATCCTAATGGCGGTGTATGGATCTATACTTACGAGCATGTGGAGAAGAAATTTCGTCAAGTTGCCGGTTTGTGTTTCACAGTTTGCATCCTTCAGAAAAATATCCGCTGAATTAACTAACTTTTCGGACAGCCTGAATATCTGCAAACTATCGAGCCTTACTAGAATTCGCTACTTAACTGTTAAAGAAATTAATTTAGCAAACGACATTTTCAGGTTTCAACCTACCTGGGGCTACGCAAGCATCTGCTATTGTGTCATCTGGCTCACTCTGGCTCGCTGTGCAGTTGACTTGGGATACGATAATACTACGATATGATACGTGGGGTCAATTCGAAGAATATACCCTACCTGGTTCAGAGTTTCTTCTAATGGAAGTGGCTCCAACAGGAGAGCCCTTAATATTCCAATCCGATGGTGTTTGGAAATTAGGAGGACTCTCAGGGCCACGTCAATTGATTGCCACTCAATTAAACGGAAAGATTGGTACGTATAGAGATGATAACGATTACTATGTGCAGGTGATTAGAAATAGCAATGCAAGGTTGCTGAAAACACGTTACGTTGGTAACTGAATTATTCCTCAACGAATCGTAAGTTGAATTTATTTATAATATATTGTTATTGTTTATTTATTGAAAGTCTGTAATTTAGTAATTATATAAAATGGTATAGCAGGTGAACATTGTAACTTCTTGCGAAATTAATTACCTTAATTAATAAGCTTCAATAATCTAAAAGCTTTGATCGAGTGATGATCAAAATTTAGTAGGCATTTTGTTAAATTCTTATTTGTTGATGAAAAAATAAACAGATTGTTACCCGTATCGTTTTCACTCGACAAATTCAAGAGTAAACTCTTATGTACTTACTAACTTTTCTGTGAAAATGAAATCAAAATGTGAAACGCAGAGTGATACAATTTCGATCAACAGTCAGATTACCAATAACTGTAAAATAATCTTTACTCACGGACAATATTTACATTTCATTACGATTTTTTTGATGTTAATTGCATTCATTACTTCTTGGTCTCAAACTACAAATCAGAGTTAATTGCATGGTTCGATATTCACTTTATGAATGCTCAGGATTGCTCTTGCAACTAGAAAATGAAGGACCGTAAATTCGTAACTGCTAAAAATTGCAATAACGGATAGTTTTCTTACGTTCTTAAAATTACACCAGGTACCTAGACTCAATAAAATTCTGCAACTAATTCCCTTACGGTTCAATCACGGTTTGGGCGCGTCCGATAAACGTTCTCTGTGATCCTGTTAAGGAAGACCAAATCGATTCGTTTAAAGATATGGTGTCAGTACTTGAAATTGGGTCATGTTTTAATATTCTCGAATAGTGCATTGCATTACCGTTAAAAAATAACACAATGCTAAGATAGAAAAATGCTCTACCAACGAAACAAATCAAACATATGAGAACAAGTGATGAGATTTTACAATTAGGAAATGTACCTTAATCGCGTCTTTGATGACGGTCACATCTTCATTTCCGCGTCCATGGTCTTCATCGGCATCAGTCTTACTCCTGCTATCAGGTTTCGTAGGCTTCTGGAAAAAACATGGGAAAAAATTGTTAATCAATGGTTAAAATTATTCCGTTAAGTACATTCGTGGTCACTTGCCAAATTTCTATTTATTTTCTCCTCGTTCCTTTTCCTTTCCTCAACCGCAGAGTTGAGGGCGGTTTGCTCGGCAGGTGTAAGGACCATTAATCGAGGATCCATGAGTATCCAATCGCTATGCAATACCTGGTCCATTTTCCATCTCTTATTCAAGTCGGGTTCAAGCAGATTGGTAACGACCCTCTTAACGTTGTCGCTCAAAATTTCTACCACTTTACCCCGAAATTTCCACCTCCTGTTAGTCTGTTGTTCGTACAATCTCTTTATGTTAGTATCATCAAAAGGCATGGCTTTGTTGAGTAATATGTAAAGTATCACCCCCAGGGACCAAATATCCGCTATTTTTGGATTGTAAGGTGATCCTCTCAGGATTTCCGGCGCGGCGTAAGATAATGAGCCGCAGTAAGTATCGCTCAGGACGCGTTTGCCTCGGCCGTCGACTACATATCTTGCAAAACCAAAGTCCGCTAATTTTACGTTGTAATTAGACGTGATCAGCACGTTTTCACACTTCATATCACGATGTGCTATTTCCATTTCGTGTAGGTACTGGAGTCCTGAAATTCGGTAATGGTAGGCAAAGTTGACAATTTTGAATACGAGACCCGACCATACCACCCGATGATGTTCGAAATATTCATTATGAGTGTATTAAAATTTTTTTTTTTTTATTTTATTTTTATTCTTTTACCAAGAGCGAGTTGTCTGAGCCAAACTCGCGCCTGACTTTCCGCGACCACTCCGTTTTTCAATATAAAATCAAGGAGGTCTCCATTCTCGGCGAATCGCATGAATATAAAGTATTTCGACCGTCTTTGAAATATGCTGTGCACGTGAACTACGTGAGGATGATTTAATTTCACTAAAATATCTAATTCTCGGGGCAAAAATTTTTTGACAAAGTCCTTGGGCGCTTTGGCGGTATCCACGATCTTACACGCCAGTGTATTCGCTCTGTCAGGGTCGTTATCTGGCTTGTACTCGGCGAGATACACCTGTGCAATTACAAATCGTGTTTACCGTTATACCTGGCATGTATACATAATGTATCGCAGAAGTTTGCCGAACTTTGATATCGGCGAGGAAATTAGTTTACCGATAAGTCGATACGCTGTCCGAAAACAGCTTATACGCAGCGAATGTATTATACCTTGGCATACGAGCCCTCCCCAAGTTTTTTTATCAATCTGTATCCCCTTGCGGCTAAAGTTGCCTCTTCGGACGCTGTCTGGTTCAGAGCTGGCTGCGACATGAGACCTGGCAAACCAGCGGGGGCATCCTAGCTGCTCTGCTACCATAATTCACAATGAATTTGTTTGTCATTCCTTTCTGCCTTTTGCAGGTCGAATGGAATCTGCATTTATTTATACCGCTAACTGCAAGAAATCATCTTATAATAATAAACCCATAGAATTTAATTTTTTTTTCTGTCTTCATCGGTAGTTTGTTTAATTTATATAATTAACTCCGGATTGATTATATTTTTCGATTTTCTTACGAACGGGAATACCGTTGCTCTTGTCTTTTTTGAATAACCTCCCGCGGATAATACACCGCGGTGTCAAATTAATTATCCGTTGAAGATTGCCGCACTTGCTTTAATTATCTCGTTTTCTTACTTTTTCCCACCTCCGAATTAGCGAAAATGATTTACTGGGAACACAAAAATCGCGCGACTACGTAACCATGTTTTTTCAAATTGCTAAATTCTATAGTTTTTCAAATGGTCGATGACAAGAAATTAGCCATGGCTATCTACGTTGTGTCTGTAGCGTGCCTTGAAAGCAAGACATTTTAATATTGGACTCGTATCAATAATGCCTACGCCAAATCAATTCTCCAATGGATTTGGAACTTGTTTTTAGAAATCATACTGTGAATATATTTTCCGGAAACTCCACAAGCGTTTTGAATGGCTAATATGTTTAATAACGATGGTAATTTGCCAGACATATTAATTCGCTATCGTGATGTTGCTAATGCGTTCAATCGAAATTTTACTTCACATGTTTGCACGTTATCCTGGTTTCCGAAGGTTTAAACAACCTAATTTTATCGTTATCTCAACGTTCAGAATTGTCCGATCGATTGAGTAATGGTGAGAGTTCGAGGCGCGAAACACTATTATCTATCGTATAAAACGAACAACCAGACAGTTATTCGCCGCGAACCTCGTCAGCGCGGAGAATGGGTTCCACGCTGGTTAATAAAACGATTTCCTCGAGTAAACGAAATTTCAATTCTGAACCGAAGAGCTGTTTACCAAAATTGATCAACGCGGAAATCGATCGAAATTGCAAATCCGAGACCAATGTTTCTACGTCGCAAAATCGTCCTTTGGATTCTACAACGCTCCTATTTCCACTCTGCGAGGAAAATTTTTTACTGGAAACGGTTGGTATTCAAATATCTTGCAAATTCATATTCTTTCATAATGTCATTGCTTTCTTGTTCTTTATTCTCAGATTAACAAAATCATAAAAAAACGTTGGCGGATCATCGGCCATACAACGAGATATGGTTGGTTAGCTGCAGCTGGCTCTTACAAGCCCGCTCTTTCTCCCGAGGATGCGAAGATATTATTAGCGCTCAGCAATCAGGTTTAGAATTAGGCTCTGAGACTTTTATAATAACTAACGGAACATGCACTACAATATATTATTTTGTTTCAGATTGGGGTTGAGAATTGTACCGAAGCAATCGAGAGAATTAAAAATTTGTCGGAAAATCTTCATCCCAGAGATGTGCCGGCAGCTGCTATCGCTATCTTGACCGAAACTCACACCGCCATGATTTTAAGGTATGTCCTAAAGTAGAACTGGTCTATTGTACATGGGGTATATTGTGGTATTTTTTATCCTTTGATGGGTAAGTTAAAATAAATTATAGTTTGAGAATTTACAAATGACGAAGTGTTGCTTCACACCTGGGTACCGGCAACACGGAAAGCAGATGCTTGAGTGGCGTACACCGTCAAAACATAAAATCAATCATCGGGATCGAAAACGAGGAAGATTTTACTCATAAATACACGCATGAATTATTACAGACAGCGAAGACGGTTAAAATCTTACGCCAAGCTAGTACAGGACCGATTCCCGACGATTTTTACTATTTCCGATGTGTGTACAATACAGCGGGTTGATTTGAATCAATCGATGTAGCGCTTCGTAAGTTTCAATCTTCGTTTAATTTTTACTTCTTATATTCATTTGCAATCTTTTTATTCTTATAAAATACAGATTACTGCCATGTTTTTGTATAATCGTACGTGTATAATATCTTAGTATTAAAAATACAGGCTTCATAATTAACAATACGTACTGCTGATTATTAAATGGGAAAACTCACTAGGTACTTAATCAATAACTTGTCATTATTCTATTCTCTTTTTTTTTTTACCTTCTACGATTGTCACACTCACTGATTCATTGTGAAATTTACAATCTGATTAATAGCTCAAAAGTTCCAGATGAAAATTCATAAAAAAAGCATGTGTGTACGGCTAAGAATACTCATTTTATGGAATTTAATGTATGCATACAGTACAAGAACAAGTACACTTGAAAGTAAAATTTCATTATCAATTGATTTCATTAGAAAGCAGTCAGTAAAATAGCTAGTTGTTGCTTGATTATTGGTAACATGTTAATAATCTGCTACAGTAAAAATATTTGTTTAATTTACAATTTTATTTGGCAGTATTTCAAATGATTAACATACAGACAGACTCATTCCCTCTCTCAATGTCTATATGCAACCAATTACTCGTTTGTGTTCCGTAATTTCTCTACCTGAAATATTCAAAGATAAATTAAATCACACACAATATTGAACTAGTTAATTTATCGAAAACGACGATTCATATTAAAATGCCACGTATAAGATTATTATGAAATACATGTACGTTAAATATAGCATCAAGATAAAATGGGACGCACAATGGAATATTATTGTTCGCACAGTTCGTTAAATTTTGCGTATCATATGAACGGATGATTGGTTACGTGTATGCATTAGTAGAGTTAGACTTACGAGTGTTCTTTGATTTTTTTTAGTTTCTTGCTCGAGTGAATCTGTGATTGGTTAGAGAATGGGTGAACTCAGATTAGGACTGCCAGGGCTTGAAGAAGGCGAACACGGTGTACCTGGTGGTGAAGGTTCCAGAGGACAAACTAGGTTCCCATAATCCACTTCATTTTTACTTTTCTTTCGCTTTAACGTGAACTGGGATTTCTTTGGTACCTTAATCATTAATTAAGAAAGTAAGTTACGAATTGAAATAATCGCTTGTTTATAGTAATCGTGAATGTAGAGTCCCAATTTCTCGTTTTGCATAAAATATAATGAAGAGAAAGGGAAAAATATAAATAATGAAAAATTCAATGAATAATCAGATACAAAAACGTTTTACTAATTTGTTTAATCATTTTTCATTGTTTCCTTCAGAAATCAGTCCAATTGAGGTAAACAATTTATAAAATGATTATTCATATGGTTGAACTACTTACTTTTAATCTGGCAGTCAGAGTGAGGGGCACGAATCCCAAGGTACTCTCAATCTCCCGTTTGTGCTGGACGACCTCTCTTCCTAAAAGTTGGTTGAAGTGAGTTGTCAGATGCCGGCGGAGTAGCGTCTTTCCTGGAGGAATGCTGAGCAAAGTAGCTAGTAATTCAGAGGTAAAACGACCCTCGTGAACCATCAATCCGCCGTGAACGCCGGAGCCGCGCATGTTCGGCGCATATTCGGCAAGGTCTACGACTCTTAGCCATTCCATGACACGGTGATTCGTCCATAACGTGACGTTCCTACCGTCAGCCCCATTTCCGTTAATAGACCTTCTCTCCAAGCTGTCAAAATTGAAATTCAGCTCCCTAAGGACCTGAAAATCCAAAGATTGATCGGTCTCCTTCGTTCCGTTAAAAAGTAAAAATAAAATGAAAAAAAAAACGAATCCTGATACCTGAATTCCTCGGCGTAAGCTAGCAGCACATAACTGGGCGTTTACTCCTAAATTTAGCAAGTCTTCTGTGGTTAATCGATGCAAAACTCTACCATCTATTTTAGCGTTTTGAAAAGCTTCTTTGTACTGCGGTAATCCAATATCGTCTAACCATCGAAGAACTGCTGCACTGTCCATCTGTAAGTCATAAATTATTCATGTTTATTGTTTTTTATTTTAGTATGTTGTGGCAAGGAAAGGGATTGTTAATTTTCGTATCTCTTTACCTGTTCAGCTCCGAAAAATCCAACGGAATTCGGTCGTTCAGATTCGATAGCGTACAACAATTTTTTCCGATGCAGCGTGTTCTTTATGTCAAGCTCTTTCTCAATTTGATTCTGTTGCATTTCTAATAGCTTTGCTCCTGTAGCACCCCAGCGTCGCAATTCAGCTGCATAACATTCGAGGCCTAGGCGTGATAGCCAATCCCCAACTTCCTCCATCGTAAGATCGGCTAATGGTTTTGGTGGAATATATTCAGGTTGCGGTGCAGCCTCGCCGATTACTGTCTTCTCCTCCTCAGCTATGAAAAATCGTTTGAAAATTCAAATTACAAGCATTACATTTGACGGATATTTCTCACCGCCGTGCGTGTGTTAATTTTATGCCAATTTGTGATTTTTGTAAAATACTAAGAAGAAAAAGCACTCTGAAAAATATTCAATCAGATATTAGGAGTTTAGAATTGAGGAGAGAGAGTTCAAAATTTCAATAATTATACGCAAGCACAAGAACGTCAATTATTTCGAAAAATAGCTTTAGCTGTTACTGAGCTAACACGTTTCAATCGCATTGTTATTTCCTTGATTAAATACGCACTTGATTTGCAATCTCCTCCAAAAATCGCGTGATTAGTCAAGTTTTTAAATTTAAGCTCTGTTATCATAATAGCAGCATGCAACACTGCAGGCATACTTATATTCTGATTGAATTGATTAAAACCTAGAATCGGGGCTGACAGACATCTAGCAGAGATTCCCTTAACAGTCAAGGGGACAGACTGTGCGCCATAGTTTGAATTTGCGACGACCTTACCAAATGCGACTCCCTTCTTTGATGACGTTGGCGGCCGAGGTAAGCTGCTGTACTGTCCTGCATGGCGACTGAATCTCTCACCCTAAAACATAACACAAAAGGATTGTATCATTTCTCACATTTATTGATTGCAAGTATCAACAATACAATGATTAACGTACGTTTGACATGGGATTGCTGCGTAAACTTCGATTCTCATGTTCTAGGCTGGCCTGTTTTAGCTTCAATTCGGACATAGAACTTAGCAGCTCCAGTTTCTGAGTTTCTAACGTGCTCCTCGAGATAACTTCCTTGAATAAAATAAAGTACCGTGCATTAGAAATTATTCAAGCTTGCAAAATTCGCGCGATTTTATTCATCTGCAGATTGTCAATCACGAGTACAGTGTAAGATATGATATTGCGAGGACAATAGATAAAATTTTACTGCCGGGTAATTTCGCTGCGCCAAACGCGATAAGCTGTAGCTTTGTTTATTGTTACCCGTTGAAGAGCCTCTTCCATCTGTCTCAGAGATTCTTTTTTCTCCTGCAATATGCTTTCCAGTTCGTGTATTTTGTTTGACTGAGCATCGACCTGTTCAGAGAGCACAGATACCTCCATGTGTAACGCGCCGCGTTCGTTCTCCAGTTTTCTCAAACGCTCCTAGAAATCATAGTTGGTCATGAAAATCTGGAATTTGTAGGCGAAAGATAATTTTATAGTGAAACAAAAATCGATCATCTGCATTAGGAAGGGTCGATGCAACGTGTAAATAAACATTTGTTATAAAATCTTGGTTTTCCAACGAATGGAACTAAAGTAACAACAGCAAACCTCCCTACACCTCTGTTAATAAGAACATCCAACGTGTGATTATTCGTTTTACGATTTTATTTAAATTTAAGAAACAATTTTTCATTGCATCTCAAATTAATTACAACAAAGACTGACGTCCAACTCTACAATTATTTGTACCTCAGTGTTATTGTTATAGCCGTTCATATACGGATTGCTCGCGTATTGAAATTGTTGATGAGAACAATAAAGTCTCTCCCTATCGCAGCATATCAGATCGTTATGCGACCTGGCTCTTTGGTCTCTTTCGTTTCTGTTCCTGAGCCGACGTCTTCTTCGATCCAAGGACCCGGCGCACCGGCTCGAATTTACCGGCAATGAGGTCATGCTCGAGGATTTACCGTCGGAACGAATCCCAGATGAATCTTTGGCCATTGATGGACCCGGACTGAGAGGAAGACAGCAACGAGGGACCGGAGGAGCGATGTACCGCATCGGTGACGGTTCTTTCGATGATCGGTAAACGAACTCGTTTCCGGCGCTAATTGTACAAGTTTTTTTGTTGCACATTATTCGCACTCAGCCAATAATACATCAAAATTATTGTTCGTAAAAATTTATTCGCGTCAAATGCAAAGTCGAATAAGAAAATTCAACAAAGATTAACCACCTTGGGCAAGATGTAGCGTAGAAAGGCGGTAGAGATGATAGATGCGCCGCGTTGACGGCACAGGAATTGCTCATGTTTCCTTGAAAAGCAATCGCTCTCGTGTATCCCATCAGGCAGTTCTGCGATAGTTTCATAAAAATAAAAAACAAATACGAGAAATCATGAAACGTTGGTAATTTCATTATCTTCTGTCTTCTTTGTAAGAACACCGCAATACGCTTTTTCTCCCAGACTGTCAGTTTTGCGGAAGGAATCGAAATATTTGTTAAGAAGCGACATGCTTTATTCTTTAAATTCAAATTAACGACGCGATTTTTTAAGTTATTTTTATACCTGGCAAAGGCAACTCTGTGACCTGCAATCGTTGCGTAAATCTAACGGTGGTCCAGGCAGTTCGATTGCAACGTTACGTGAATAAACTTCGGGATATTCGTCGCCGGGTTCCGACGTGGAAGATGTCGCCGAAGAGTCGTAAACGTCCGACGTCGTCTCCTTGGACGCGTTCCGTTTCATTGTCGATGTTGTGTCCGATGAATCGGATTGTGAATCTGCATTGTAAATTAATCGTATCGTTCTTCTTAATCATCTTCAGTTCGCTGCAGACGCATAATGATGATCACTTACCATCCCTTCCCTTGCCCCGCACAAGCTTAACGACTCATGGGGACATACCCTATCGGGTGTGACGGGTATTGGTAGTGATTATTATTATTATTATTATTATTATTACTATTATTATTATTATCATCATTAATATTCTGTATCGTATTTCTACTTTCCGTACTATATAATCGATGTACTTCGCGAGAAAAAGGTAAAGCTCGGGGAAAAGAAAGTTACAGGAAAGAAATGCCCGAGTTATGTACCTAATGTAATTTGAATGAATCCGGAAAAACGAGAATACAGAACGATTATAAATCGTGTAGTTAATAATCATTGTGACCAATAGTGAGATGGTTCCCATTTGAAGAGACGGTCTTCAATATTATAGACGTAAATACGTACGTTAGTATACGTAGGTTAATATGCTACAGTTAGGTGTGTATATATACCTATACTAACGTATGTACATACATTCACATCTGTATAATCTTTAAATAGGTATTTATTTAGTCTCGTATTTATAGGAGTGATGCCCCTTGTCCTCTCAAATCGAGAAGGTCTAGGCTCTCGGCATCTATAAGTACATATGGTAGAAGCCTTGGGAAAACCACATCATCCCGTCATCATCACTATCTGGACGAGCCGCGTCAGTCTGTCCGTCCATTTTCCATTGTTGATGGAGTTTATTTCGGGTCGCGTTATGTGTTTTCCTTTTTTCTGTTCTGTTCTTTTCCTCGAACGCGGTGAGAGTTTAAAAAAGCAAAATTTTAATTGCACATCGGTCACTTTCAACTGCTGAGCTACTCGGAAGCTGAACTTTTTTTCTATCTCTATCCTCGCGATATACCAGATTAGAACACTAAATTAGAATGAAAAAACTCCCGATTTCACGTTGATACCTTTCGGATAGCTTCTGTCTTCCTCCTCGGTGATCGGATCCAAATCTTGACGTTCTCCTCCTCCCATGAGCCCACCACCCCAAGAATCTTCCATAACGGAGGCGAAAAATTTACGGTTAATATACGATCTGTTTTACCGTATTTACTACACAGATATCGTCGATCAGTTCATTAAATTTCCAATTCCGATGATATCGACCCCCGAATCAAAGTCGAATGAATTACTAAAACCCAACACGGTATCACATCGATCATATTCTTCAACATCTACCGCGTGTCAATGTTAAAGTTGGATGAAAATATGCGAGAAAATAATTTCGCACCACTTTTTTCAGTGTTTTCCTTCTCGTTTTGGGATTATTGAGTCTCTCTTTTATCTCCACCGTCGCTCGCGATGATTAAGTTTTAGCCTTCGATCGCGAAACCGGAAGTTTCCGGGTAGATCACGATCAGAATCGGGAGAAACGAAGGAAACAAGGTCAAAGCGCGCGCGGACAGCGAAATTAAGTTAGTTTAATAAATGAAACCGTATTCTCCAGTTATTTCTCGAGAAATTTTCGAAACCGACGAGACTCCCTTCGGACAGACTCCGTCTCGTAAACTAAAATTAACCCGTCCAAATCTTGAAGACGCCGTATTTATAAATAGAGACTGGTACTGTTCTTCCCTCGTCTACGGGGACGAGGCATGCTGCACGTCGTACGCGTGCGCGCAATGGACGCGTGCATCTTATACGAATATCGCCACTTCACTCGCAATTTTTCATTTCATTATTTTTTCAATATTTTCAATAGTTCAACGCGTGATATACTCACCTTTTTCATTAATTCTCTCGCGGCAAGCATCAGCCATGTTATTGTTGCTGTGACTATGAAATAGTAGCGATACTTAAATCGTTCGCATATCATTTTCGCACAATTGCAGCGCGCAAATATTCCGCCGGCGTTCAATTTTACGGGAATATTCTGTCCGGCTATGTGGATGCACGGATACGTGCCTTGATTTCAAATCGAATGGACGTGCTCCGCGATCGAACCGGCTTACGTGCCTTCCGGAAGTAAGGCGAAACCGGAAATGAGCGATTCGATTCGTTGGAATTAGAAGTTTTCATTTATTGTTCTTCCTTGTCCTTATTCCATACGGAAAACAAACTTTTCTTTCTTTCTTTTCAACTTCCCTTCGTAATGCAGCATATATTTTGAGTTTCAATTTACACAACTATTAAGGATCTATACTTGAATATTGTTTTATGCGAATCTTGTACTCACTGGTTGTAGCCAGTGCAATAACACTTCAACAGTCTCCAAATTGGGGGGTTGTGGGAGAGATGGAGCATTTTGGATTGCAGACACAAGGTTCTTTGTGGCTTCTTTCACCGAATCCTTCCATTCAGAGTTACTGTCAGATCCCTCTGCGCAAGCTCCTACATGAAACACAGAATGTAACGTCAATCGAATAGAAAATCCACTGACAATTTCATAGTTGATACAAGCGAATTTATTTTTGAAGACTTTCTTTTTACTAACGCATGATACTTGTTTCTTGTTTAAACTTACAATAATTGGTTTATGAGATACTTTACAAAATGTCAATTCATTTCAAATTCCTCCACCAGACAGAAAGAGGCTTACTTATGATCTCGCACAGACAAGTCTTTCGATAGAAAAAACAATGAAATATAAAATTCGTGGACAGCATTTTATTTTGATTCTTTTTGTTAAACCAAAGTCGTTCGGGGTTTTGCAAAGACTGATAGGTATCACTTAATTTTTCGTAGTGAAAGTAATGGTTGTTTTTTAGCATAATCCAAGCTACAAAAAAAGACAGATGATTTCTCAATTGACATAAAACATTCCAGACAATCATTAGAAGAGTTGAGATATCCACCTGATATGATACCGTCCATTTGTAATAGAGCTGCTTCAAGCATCTTACTAGCTTCAGTAGTTTTTACCAAAAATGAAGTCTCACTCGCCTCTGACCCAGCTGCACTGCTTTCCTCACCCTTTCCCATCACTCACCTATATTCTGCAAGCAAAAACGAATGAAGTGATGAAAAAAGAAACTGCGAAATTTATCAAATTATTGTAATAACTATATCATTTACATTCGCTATTTTTTCGTTTATTTCGTTTTGTATTTTTTTAATAACCTGAACAATTATTGCAGTGAAGTGGATAAATGAAAAGGTATGTATGTCACATAACACACATATACCTTAATTGAGTAAATAATTAATCAGGCATTTTTGCACTCCATTTGCGAATTAATGAGGACGCAGGGAAAGATACATTTGGGTGCTTCTTACCGTCCCACTCCATTACACGTAAATCGGCAGATAAACGATTTACTCGGCTATATTAAATTAATTTTCAATCAATGACTTTGTTATGAAGTGCGGTAGCAGGGGTGTATGTATATCATCGATTCAAAGAGCGTAAAAATAAGTGAAATAATTGTTGTACAAGGAGATAATCAACAGGTTCTACGCGGAACAACGCCCAACAGCGTGAACACATCCACCGACAGTTCCTCTATTTTTATCTATCACACGTATTCTCGTTCATCTCGCGTATCTCCCATGCTGCTTGCTTCTCCCTTCACCGCGATTCGAACTAACCTCTCTCATCACTGTCAAAATCGTCAAAATGTGGCGTAGAGGAGTATCGTATTTTCGTGGTATTTTCTCTCTCTTTAAATTCAGCTTTTTTACGCAATGCCTAATTGAGCTTGTAGTCGTCGGTTAAGAGCAAATTTTTGATAGCATTAATTACGCAACTTTACGTATCAGACGTCCGAACCAAGTTTCCGCGATAGAATATAGTAAGGTTAGCTAATTTAAAACACTTGAAAAGTGTGCATGATTTGAATCAAGATTCAGTCCCGTCGGCTACTTTGCAAATATAATTAATCGTTTTCAATCGTGCGAAAATGAATATTGAATACTTTCAATTTCGTTAAGTTATTTTTCTACTGCTATTACTCGTAAAGTAGTGTCACGCTTTCATAATTACGAGCGATTATCATATCTCGCCGCAATCGTATTTCACAGTACACATAGTATGTATCAGGGAACACGCGTCATTTTGAAGTACGCAATTTTCGATAGTAAAAATTGCTTTAAAAAATTATCTACACTTTACCTCAACCTTCAGTTTCATTTATGATTTTCGTTTACCACCATGCACTCGAAAATAACTGTATTGTATTCATTACATGCAGTAACAAAAGTGTCATACCGATTTCGCACGCGTGTTTATATAGGTTACTACCGCCTGTTTGAAATTTCTATCATTTAAATAAACTTTCTATGTTAATTTTGATTATTTCTAGGTTAGGAACGTTTTCCGCTTTTTTCCGGTCTCACTGTCGAATGAATTTCCTTGATTAGAAAATGGTCTGCTATTCGTGAAAAAGAAATGCAACGGATAACGTGCGTCAAATGTTGTATATAAAATGTGACGTTTGACAGATCGTCAAGCTGCACTTGCTACCAACTTAGAAAAAAAATAAATAAAATAGGTTAGGTTTCACATTTTTATCCGATTCGTTTAATCCGCTATCAAAAATTTATTCTGCTGGTACAATATTGAATAAGTAAATAAGTATCGTTGATGGTGGGAATATAATCTTGATCCATTCGTGGAATGACGTTTTCCCGTTATACAGAACTCAGTATCACGTTTTCGTGGACATGAATTAAAGTGTAAGAAGTAGGTAAACTTGCGAAGCGAAGGTGGTAGCATGAGAAAACGGATATCTGGCACTTCCGTTACATTTTATTTGTGTGTCGTCGTGAAAAGTAAAAAAGTAAAAATAAAGATATGCGAGCATTATTGCCTAAAATATAGAGAGGACGAGGGATATTTATTACGGGAAAAGTGAACTAGGCGGTCCTGGAATGTAAGTAAGTATTTTACGGCGTGTATTCTCAAATTCTGGTGGCTTTTTATTGTTAAAACCGCAAAATCCTACGTCACTACGTGACGGATTCGATCAAAACTGGGACAAAGTGCAGTGCACTCTGGCACTGCGTTAACCACCAGGTGTTTCTATGCCGTAATCGTCTCAGGATTGGGTAATACCTGCCACTACACCTTGCCGAGATATTTTTGCATTGCCAGATCGCTAAATAATTGAAATTTATATTTTCAACCATCATCTCGGTTTGAATAAAAAGGTCGAATGAAACGGCAGGTAAAGAATTTGCGAAATAATTCCGGTTTAAAGTATATATCATTCAATGGGAATCCGTCAAACAACTAATATTATTCGAAAGTCTCATTGCCTTCCTCAGAATACTTTAATTGGGACCATTGTGGAAGGCAGCAAATAAATATCAGTTCTCAAAATTGAATCGTCAACAGCAACCCAGTACGTTCTGTCTTATTCCATTGACTCAGGCTTACGCAAAGGCCTCAGGATAGTACCACCAGGAAGTACGATGTCAGATGGGATCGGGAGTGGCGGTGGGGAAAACGAGGTAGACTCTCGTTCCTCTTCGCGAATCGAGGTCGGAGAGTCGTCAAATCATAGGGAAGACGAAAGCTTAGATCCAGACAATGAAGGAGCCCTTAACACAAACTACGACAGTGGAGATGGAGCGGTTCCAATATTTCGGTGAGGTACATTAAGTACAAAGTAAACACAGAATCATCTGATCAAACTTTTCTCCTTCTCCATTTTTGATACCAATTTGCAAGTGTATCTCGCCTCTACTTTGGATAATGAAAAGTTATTGTTAATTTCATTTTCAGGTGCGACCGCTGTGATAACTACGAAACAATAAATAAAACTGCATTTTGTGCGCATCAGGACCAGTGCATGTTGAGTGGTGAGGCAGGAGAAAGTGCGGAGGGTATCGAGGGAAATGAGAATGACGGGGATGGAGAAGAAGGACACTCAGGCCACAGAACGCATCGTAAGCTCTTTGAGTGCGATGTTTGCAACATGAAATTTTCCAATGGTGCTAACATGAGACGGCACAAGGTATTTTGAGGCTTGTTTTTTTTCAGTTCTTTGAGCGGATATTTTCATTAACACATAGAATCTTTTTTTTTTTGCAATAAGCATCAACTTAAATACTTTTTAATTATTTTTCCAGATGAGACACACTGGGGTGAAACCTTACGAGTGTCGAGTGTGCCAAAAGAGATTCTTTCGGAAAGATCACCTTGCTGAACATTTCACAACGCATTCTAAAACACTGCCCTACCACTGTCCAATATGCAACAGAGGCTTTCAACGACAGATTGCGATGCGAGCCCATTTTCAGAACGAACATGTAGGCCAGCATGACATGGTGAAATCCTGTCCACTTTGCAGTTACCGAGCTGCTACGATGAAGTGTCTTAGGCTACATTTTTTCAATAGGTACAGACTGCAATCATACACATACTTCTGCTCAAGCAGACATCACGAGAAAGAATAGTCGTGATAATTATTGTAATTGTTTTCAGACATGGAATCGACCTCGATAATCCTGGACCAAACAGCTCCACATCTCTAATGAATAGTTGTACACCCGGAGAGGCTATACCTTCTGCACCTTTATCCGACAGCGGAGATAGTACTGGAAATAGATCAGCAGACAACGCAACGCCACCAATGCATTTTCTTACTCCTCATGTGGAAATATCCATCCCTTATCAAGAACACACGTCGAATCAACGTAACCCAAGTCCTGCCCCATTGAATGGGGATAGTCCGAACAGTCCGCAGAGTGCGGACAGTAACAGTAATGCTCCAAGCAGTAGCCATCATCAGATTACAGTCAACAGCAGCGCTGTGCACAGGTTAAAACATCGTGATATTTTTCCATATGAATGTTCATTTCGGTACAATATTTTTCAAATGATTAAAATATTGCGAGTATTTAAAAAACAATGACACACTGTTTATTCCTCAGGAGTGTCGGTGGCTGCGAAGATTCTATTACTCCATCGATTTCTTTGATTCCTATCAAGCAAGAGCCAAACAGTAATGGAACAGAAGATTCAGGGGCGACTTCGAGTAATCTTCCTTTGCCATCTTTAATAAAAGTCTCTCCGTTAAAGTCATTGCTCAGGGATGATCTTCGTAGAAAATTATCATCCAATACAAGTGTGAGCAATTCAAGTGGTAACTTACATTCACGAGGTGAGCCACCTACATCAACAAGGCCAGATCCGCGAAGCAGTGGATTGCAATGTACGCATTGTAGAATAACATTTCCTGACCAAACGTTATATTTTCTCCACAAGGGTTGCCATAGCGATAGTAATCCATGGAAGTGTAACATATGTGGAGAACAATGTTGCAATTTGTACCAATTCAATTCGCATTTGCTGAGCAAAAGCCATCAGTAAAGTGAAAAAACAAACAAACGTTAGCAGCAGGAATGCGACGTTAATATTAAAGATTAATTCGCCCACAACGTTAGTGTATATGTTGTGGCCCATTTACCAAGTCAAGTACGTTGGTGAAATGGAAGCGTAATGATAGCGATCTATGTTTTTCATTTACCAAGTTGGAAGTCTTTTTGGTAAAGTAAACGAAAGAGTAAATGACGTGGATTAATCGCGATATCTACATCTAGAAATGCATATATACTCGAGTATAGTGGGAGGTAGGACGGTAGATATGTGAAAAAATACTTTGGACACAACCGAAACAGAAGTTTGTTGCAATAATTTATTACTATTGAACTTGTACGATAAAGTACATAAAAATATAGATATACTTATATAATATTGACGTGTGTGTGATATAAAGAGGCTTTGAAGGCATAGTACAAAATATTTGTATCGCTATCAGAAAGGCAATTCACTGGGACCATCTGTAACTTCTCTGTACTTGAGTGACGTTATTAGCTTGACTGTACATAAAAGAGATATATAAATTCTGTTTTTGGAGCATAATTAGGAGCTTAACTCATTTCGAATTAAGTCAGAATCACTGCGTTCATTTGATCATTGCTCTGATAGAAGTTACCTATTTAGGTTTTATCAGCGTCTTACAAACCAAATAGTTAAGTGGAACGTCCCGCATATATTCCGGCTCTTCTTCTCACTGTACTCTAAGACAAGTTCTCATATTTATGAAAAATATCATATCCGGACACGTTCGTGCCTTCGAAAGAATTAAAAAATTCAGTCCGTTGTGCTGTCACCAAGTGAACTATCCGTCCATAGGGCTTAAAAAAAATATAAATAAATATATATGTATATATATCTATATATATATATTCCAAGCTCTATTCATAGATTTAACGTAGTTAGGTAATCACTTCAGTAGATTGGACTTAATTTTAAATACCTAATTTCTAATTCAAACAAAGTATTCGTCTGCAAGACAATTTCTCAACAATTACAGGTAACTCGTACATGATTATCGTAAAACAGCATTGAAGAACTTTCGATTGTTCTGAAAGATAATGTCTAATCTATTTGAAAAAAGGTAGCTAAAATACCATAAATAATTATATTTGACCTTAGTAAGTATTTAGAATGTAGTATTTCGCTCTTATCGCGCTGTTAAAGTGTTTGAAACGGACGATATATTCTACAAGTTCTATTACTTGGTAACTCCATTACTATTGGGCATCAATTGTACTAAACAACTATTACGAGTACTTTGCAATAACCAGGGTTGTTTAGAAAAAAAAATTTACAATGTATAACTAATTCAAATCGGGGTTTATCATTTACAAAAATCTTCTCGGGTTTTCTCTATTTCCTAAGTTCTTGTGTAATATTGTGTAATTTTTTTTTGGAGATTGTAGCTTTTACGTCCGTGGATTATATGATTTTTCGCTCTATACACTGTAGCAATTAGATGCTGGACGTTACGCGGAACACAACCAGGCCATTTCTAGGCCTACAGATTTTTATTTGTTGTTACATTTTTAAAAATATCCTACCAGAGTTCGTAACGATTTAGTTGATCGCAAGTCACTCCTCAGATTTAGGTCGGTGGAAAAATCCGAAACGATCAAATTAATAGTTAAAATGCGTAATATCGTTGCTGCGTTTTTCTTAAATGGCTGAACTCCACGTACCAGTAAAACTGGCATTAAAAGTGATGTACAGGGCACAAGCCACAGAGCGCATACTACGCTATATCAGTGGCAAAATTCGTGACGTTTCATAAATTTCTTACAAAATCGTTGAACACATTTGAGAGATCGGGCAATATACAAAAATTGTAACTAAAACTGTTAGTAATAAGTTCAAATTGAATTACAAATGATTTAACGTTGGCGGATTTTGCTACTGTTTGTATAAATATTTTTAATATAAATATTTGTACAGATGGAGAATAGAAAATTCTTGAAGAAAAAAATCGAATGATAGAGAGTAAAGTTTAAATAGTATACATATATAATATGTATACATGTATTTAATTATACCACACTGCTGTAAATGGTTGTAGTTATGTAATAACTATTCTGTATATCGAGTTATATTTAATATGATTATTATTTATTAGTAAATAAGTAACTTATTGCCTTGCATTCCACAAACAGAACACGTATGCTAAACTAAAATTTAAGTGCGCACGTTAATGGTGCTGTTGTAAAATACGAGGTTGGTTAAATTTGTGAAACAAAATAACTTATTCTATTTCGAAACATTGAACAGTTCAACTTTATTTTATCTCACTCAATGATAATCTATTACATTTACATTTGTTTTCTCTTATCTCTCTTAAGTCGCAATATTACGCCTTTTTACCAAAGCATCATTGACATAACAATAATAATGTCAGGCACTTATGCATTCGTTATAATTTTGTGAACGTTGAACAAAGGGTGCCTAAAATCTTAGTTTAAATGAATTACCGAATTATAATTGAATATTTGTCGACAGCAACTTAGTAATGAAAAGTGCCTATTGAAAAAAATGTTGTGTAGTGAATTATTAGAAGAAATGTTGACTTAAAAAAAAATCCAATTACTCTATTTCTGCATACTAAAGTCTATCTTTGTACGCAAAAAAAAAAAAAATTATTTCGTTCATCAATTCGAACATTCGATTAAAATTTAAACGTACCTGATTCCAGCAGTCAAAGATAATACATTCGAACAATGGCGTGTGTTGTGATAGCAGTTTGAGATATTAAAATACAACGGAGTTAGATAAAAAATCTGTGACTGCAAAATGCCTTATTCTGTGATGGAGAAGTTTTAATGAACGGCGTGAGATGATAAAATTCTGTAATGAAGACTAGAGAAATTTTTTTTTTTACCGTGACTCGGCTTTTGGATCCCCTGGTCACCGTAATGATAATAGGTAATATGCGTATAATAGACACCACAAAAATATGATGGATGCATTTTCATGTAATTTAAAGATTATTATTGGCATATATTGCCACTTATTTATACATACATACGTTATAAAAAAAATAAATAAATAAATTATATTTGATGTAAGGATGAAGTAACAATATGTTGATGTTACTACGGTGTAATGGGTACAAGATAAATACATAAGTGATTATGTATATAACATATATACATAGATGAATATTTAAGAAATATACACACATGTAGATATATCTAGATACGAATTTATTTTATTATTTGAAAAAAATGTTGACTTTCTGAAATTTCACGGATAAACCTATACAACGAGTAATCACATGTACCAGACGTAATATTTTTAACATGAATCCTTGGCATGTGATCAAAATATCTTGTTCCGTAAAAATAGATGGATACTATAATATGCTGTAAAAAAACAAAAAAAGGAAATCCAGCCAAAAAATCAAATTCGTAAATTGTTTTGTAATTTTAGTTGTACGATTTTATTTATCATTGATACAGAGCGTTTATATTACAATATTTATTAAAACTATCAAATAAATAGTGAGTTTCATGAGTATAGGTACTCTAATCAGCGAGAGACGCTTACTGCTCTAGATATTCCCATCTTAAAGCGCGTCGTCGACGACGCAACTCCGTGTATATAATATTACATACATATTACTAATTATCGTTAGTACGACAATCGTCAAATACTTTTCAAAGCGAATCTTTTTCGGATTTGTTTGTACGCGGTACTTGTACAACTAAGACGATATTTAAAAAAAAAGGGGGATATAAAATTGTATGTGACGAAACGCAGTCCGCGGGTTCACATTCTTCCTGCACCATTGCAGCGTGCATTAATTATAAATATCGCAATTCATTTCCTCGAGACTGTTTATAAACATTGAAGGGGACCCGCAGTGTCTGTAAATTGTGGATTGAATATGTAACTTGGAAACACTTATACATGTGCTCATGTAAACGATTAAAGCTATCTCCCATATCGCCGTACATAAACTAAGCTGTGTATTTATGTATCTGCAATCATGTGTGATCCTTATATCTTATATAACAATATCTTGAAGACGTCACGCTTATAATAGGTATTAGGAGCGATTGGCCTTATGGCTTAGAATACTTTCGATGTTGCGGTGTATCTGAGCAATTTGCGCTCTTCTGGTCCTCGGCGTTGACGCAGGCCTTCTCGGTTCTCGCCCCCCGGGTCCTCCGGGTGCTTCCTCGATGTAGAGGTTTCCTCGACCTCCTCCGTCCTCCACGTGTTCGTGCCATCCAGCGACGACTGGCGTTTCCCGCTTCCGGTCTGAAACCCCGCGTATAATACCGCAATCAATGCCGACGGTTTTTATTATACCTCCCGTGATTGCCGGCCCCTCTTTGTCACCCCATCGCGCACGTAACGTACGCTCGATTGAAAATATTATACACCTGAATGACAAACAATCGGCACGAACCTTAAGCCGCTTGTTAGGTGTTGGGCGAGTGTAGCTGTTTATTGGTGTATACAGCATTGGCATATTCATTGATTACATTCATTCATAATAATTTCTTATTAAATATATGTTATTATATGTAACTTAGTGAGCGGTTGACCATGACATTTTTTAATTTCATCAAAAATTTTATCTATGTAAGTACGACACTTGAAAATCTTCCAAAAAATTTACAAATTATTGCAATCACTCGTCTTTGCCCTATGAGTTTTTAAACCCATCTGGAAAATATCCAAATCAACTTTTGCGAACCAAGAAAAATAGAAACACTCCGTTTTCGATCATGGTCAACCGTCTACCGAGTTTGCGCGGAAAGACCCGTACATATACTGCATATATGCGATATATGTACACAAATACGTGCTGCTGGCAACAGATTCTCACCAAGTAATTTTTCCAGGTATTGACACCTCGTCTCAGGATCGCCGGGATTCATCGGTGCTCCTGCGGTTAATTCGGCCAGCTCGGCTTTTACCATCAGGTTCAATCTCGCTGAGATTTCCTCCAGACCGGCTGCGAAGGTAATAAATTAACAATAAATTGTATCAATTTTTTCGCTCATCGTATGTATACCTATAAATTGGGTTTTCAAATGTTGCGCTGATAAACTTGCGGGTTTATATCTGCCGCACCGTAATACGAGAAATACAACCGAGTTAGCTACAGTTACAAGACTTTCAGCATGAAAAGTAGGAAAAATCGAGATGACCAAATACCAAAATCTGAAATAATCGCAATCAGAGTGGACGGGTCTAATTCCTGAGGCGTTTTACAGTGTCTCAAGTTTCCAAACCGTTATACGCCCCAGCATTGGATTATATATGATGCAGTATAACGAAGCCTAGCGGGCAGAGTCGGTCGAATAGAGAGTCAGGTCGCGTATCCTTCAGGTAAATGGACTAAACTCTCTACAGCCAACGACCACCAGGCGTCGATTGGTCCCACCGCGTTTGTCGAGAGCCTAATAAACGTCGGGACGATCGTGTTCCAAAACGCGGGTGGCCGGTCGTAAGTTAAAATCGCTTTATTTTATCGTCTTTTTATTTTTCCGTTTGCCGCGGGTACGCTGAAACGAGGTACACGCAAAGATTTACAACGCTGTTTCATCCTCGAATAGGTTATACGTAATAACTTTGTACGAACCGGGTTAGTCTTTTCCTCGAATGCTTTTTTCAATCCTCTTATTGGAATCGCTCGGGGGCTTCGGAACAATCAGATAAGAACGAAATATATTACAGCGCGCCGCTCGCGATCCTCGCCATGCACCTTTTTTTCTTTTCCCCTCAATCGAACCAGCTGCATGGAGATATTTGCTAAAGATACCTCTGCAGCTTGATCCTGTGAAACCTCGAGGCCCCGTACCTAAAATCCCGAGAAGACCAATTCTTCGTATCATACAATCCGCATTACCGTAATTTGTGTATGCTGTGATGCGCGATCGCTTCATAGCGGTTGTACATTCTAACTACGCATGCGTACCGCGTTGGGCACGTGACAAGTGAATTAACAAGCGATTCTTACGCCCGTTACGATGTTATACATATTTTCTTTCAATTTTCTGTCAAATATTTCTATAACATAGGTATAACATGCAAGTACCTACGGACGGTAAGACACGCTACATCTACGTTATTAACGATTCGATGTGGAATCTAGACTGACTTATTGTTAAAGACGAAACGATTGTCTATGGCCACATTTATCGCGGTGCAGACACACGGCGTTCGAAAACGATTCAATTCTATGTAGGTATCCCCACCTCCTCCAGAGGAGCATTTAAGCCTCACGGTTAACGCATCGGTTATAAATATTTAACGTGCCGGTTTCTCCGTTTGTTTCACACCTCGAATATACGTATAGGTATGTATGCGGTTATGTAGGTGCTCCGTAAATTGCACATACTGTATAGCGTCTCAATAAACTTCCGGTCTTTCGGCATTAACGGGTGTATAACTATTATGATTTGTAATTCTTTTTTATTTTATTGTTTTCCTGGTAGCATTATCGCTGTACGAAAGTGTTTCTCGTGAAGGAGAATGAAACTGAGTTAAGTCTCTTGTCATGATTTTTCTAATCTTTGTTGATTTTTCGGCTCTGCTGTACAGCGCGGCGGACGTTACAGAGAAATATACCGCTGTTTTAAATTCATTATTCATCTACGGTGTGGGCTACGTGAACGTAGCACGAGCCGTAGAGACCCGTGGTGTGTAAAAAGGGTTGCATGTATGCACGCATACGCGTACGGGAGATATAAATTTTTATACGACATTATGCCGTGCGGCGTAGTGTTTTATACCTAAAACCTGTAACTATACTGCAGTACCCCGCGTTATTATAGTATTGATAGTAGTGTAAGATAGGCTACGTCACATCCGGGCGCGGTAGGTCGAGCCAAGGTGAGGCGAATCCGTGAGCAGCTCTCTAATGAAAAACCCTTCTTGCATTTTAACTAAGCGGCGTTCAAATCGTCCACTACCCGTTGAAGATTTCATCGGCGAGATTAAATAATGCTCTACCATAACACCCACGGGAATTTAACCTGCGCGCGAAAAAGGCTTCAATTCCATACTGCAAACTCAAAACTGATGGAATTTTCTTTTCAGACCCCATGATTATTCGATCCAGACCTTGACTTACCTGGCTCGAAGTTTCTCTTCATGCGTCGCCACTGCCTCGCGTATACGAGGGCCGAGCAACCGGCGACCAAGAAGAAAATCACGCAGGCACAAACGGCGAGGACCAAAGCGCCCGTCTGCCAGTCCCATGGGATATCGGTCTGGTCTCTCACCTTTCTCCTCTCTTGGGGGGAATAAATCCTACGCTCGGGCTTCATGGCAGAAAAAGGACGATTCGTTAATCACCGAATCACATGATATTTTTTAAGCAGTTTGCAGGTGGGTTTAAAATTATTATGTCAACTTTTACGACTACGTATCCAGCGTCGGATCTCAACTTGTCGTTCCACCAGATTATATCTTTCTAAACTGTTGTGATAAGATCATCCCCCTCCACCTTTTAGCTATAGCAGACGCTTGTATTGACATGAACGGAATGTTTTCAGAAATTTTTCTCACCTCTTCGTCCCGGGGATCGAAGCCTTCGTTCTCCTTGTCATCTCCGAGCCTCGCGTCTCCGTCGACGTTTACCTCGTCGTCGACGTTACCGCGAGGCGAGCGAAAGGGCGTCGGCGACCTGCGTCCGGAGTCGTCTTGTCCCGCAGCGACGTCGGGGAAGGTCCATATCATCTTTGATGTCGCTGCGGCAACGGTCCTCGGCTGGCTGGTCTCCTGGCCCTTTCTCGTTGCCAGCCAGGACCAGTCTAGCTGCAGTGCCGAGAGGGGGCCGCAGACAGTGTCCTGATGGACGGCGCATGGCCTGAGAGTAAATTCCGTGGCGCACTTGGTGCAAGGTAAACAACGCCCGCTCTTCGGCTCCCAGAAGCCCAACCCCGGCTGGCAAATCGGCTCCCCGGATATCTCCGTTTTCAGGGCTCCAGGAAACGAGCCAAAAAGCGCCAGGGTCACCGCAAGCAACCCGCTCGCACCTCCCCCCAGCATCACCTGCTCAGTCCCGAAAATCAAGAAGAACGGGGTTACGACCGGAAAGGAAAGGCCGCCGGTCTGCACACTTCCCCATGGCTAAGGCTGTACCGATCTACAAGTAGGTATGTGTGAGATCATACACAATAGTCACCCACCCAGATAATGGAATTTTCCTGGTTTGTCGTTGGTGGTCGATCGCGCGATTGACCGGTTTATCTAGTCCTGTATCTGATCAATTACTTAGTTACATTTGGAACGACGTGCAGGTTTCGGTTTATGAATAATACCCGTATTATACCTGCATTTGTATTATCGCATTCCGAATGAAAAGGTATTCATACGTTTTGTTTAGCTCGAGTAGTTTTTTACCACGACAAAAATGAATTATTCAATCGATTCATAGAAATTTACCTTACAATATAACGGGCGGGCCTTTGTTCGTCGAAAAGAAATCTTTTTCTTTTTTTGTCAGTGCGGCCTGTGGGTGTATATGTATAAACAATTGAACCAGGTAACTCCAAATCTTTGATTGCCAGCTTTGATCGGTGATCAAAACGAATTTTCCTGATTAGATCGATAGTCAGGAATACGCGCAGTAGCGATGCGTTCTTTTCTTTTGTTTCTCTCGTGAAAAAAAGTCTTTGGCATCCGGACAATTATATTACAAACTTGTACATTGTACTATGGTTATACCCGGCTCAGCTAATCGTAAGCTTCGCTTCTCCGCTCCGTCCTTCGAGGACCGATTTCATCGCGGATGTAGCCGTAATTACGCCGTATCCGAACCGGAAACGGAGCCAGTCGGAGCTCTTATTCGTTCGAGTAGGCACGAAGGATGCCTCGGTATATTATAGGGTACTCGTGATCTTTACCGCTGGGTCTAATTTACCTTTTATCAGAGTCGAGCATTAAAAAATTTGAATTATTATACATCACGCGATACGGCCTGTGATTATTACGGTACAATTCCGTGTAGGCATACGCTTGCATCGGTTATTTCGAAATCATCGTATCGCGATTCTTGTGGTAAATTGATTACAGCTGAATTATATTGTGTACCTGCGGTTTGTAATGATGTAGCGCGATGTCAGCTCGAGCCATATATGGCTGGTCAGTTTCTCTTCAGTTACTTAAAATTGCGCTGGCACATCGTGTCATACTTCGCAGGGCGCGGGCACCCATACCTAATCGAAAAGCGATTTGTTTCATTTATTATTCACAATCAGAATGCAACGTTATAATTTATTCTCCTTACGGTCGATTCGCTCTTTACCTGCGCCCATGAACGTGAAAAACCGCCCTCATATCTACCGGCTTACGATATTTATACGTGCATAAATACATGTGGGTGTATATCGGCCTACGGACGTTAAACGTGTATTTGAAAATTTCAACATCGTTTCGGGAATACAGCTCGATTCTTAACACAACGCGTAAAATTATAATAATAATTGAGAGTAAATCAGCTGAGGCGTCGTTCTTCCCGGCTGCGGCATTATAACGATTCCACCACCGGCGACTCGACGCTCGCGTTTTTATTATTTTTGATTACCTCAATTACGGCTTGGGTCATCATCCACGCACCGCGCGACATGGGCATATACACGTCTTAGATGTATTCATACGTCTCTTCACAAGCGCCACGAAAAACGTAAAAAAAGCTATATTAAAGAAGGGACTTGGAAAAAAAAAATTCTTTCCCCCTCCCCCTCCCGTGAGAATTTCAATTGTTTATTTCCAACGTTTTATTATCTCACGATATATAACGAGCATCCTACGCGAGATGTTCGTGCCTACCACATTTTAACAGGCTTATATTGGTGTATACATTATAAATATTACCTATACAGTACCTATATACCTATCTATAACCCGGGAATGTGCGGCGGTCTGATTTTTTCTTAACGGTTAACAGACGCGTATCAATACATCTATACACATTGCACCTCGATTATATACACATACATATATAGACCTGCTATATAACATATTTTTATAGCATATAATCTATATCGTCCGCTGTATGAACATTATAGGTATATTACATGTATTACAAGGAAATGTAGGTGTGCAGTATCGGTCCGTCGAAATTATAGATCACATGCATAGGCGTGTATGCGTATGTGTGTGGATAGATATATACATGCCATACGTACGCTGTTTTCGGTGGTGCGCGGTCTGTCATGATGTAACTTGGCTTGCCGAATATTCCAAAGCGGTCCTTGAATCGCAGTTTCGCGTCTTCACCCGCACTCCGTGTTGCAATTGTATAGCGTTACAAGTACGATCGGATTGTATTTAACAGGTTTAACGACAGTCTATCGCCTGGCGTTTAAGTTGCAACAAGTTGAATTGAAAAGCTTTTCTAAATACGCAAGCACGCACGCACGCACTCGCGGCTTACGGAGCACTGCAGAAACGGCCGCGCACCTTAGTTACAATGATACATTTTAATATAACGCAGGATGCGGATACGTCGCAATGATTTATTAGAGGTAAGTATTTGCCCGCGCATCAGTCCCGCGATCAATCACGTTTAAATTATTTTATATTTTCAGAGCGTACAGCGTTATACCCTGCGAAATTATTCGCCATGTATCCCGGGCGAATACAGAAGAGATTCGAAGAGGCTGCAGAGGCCGACTGGAAAGAAACAAGGAGAAATAGTCCGTGATGAACTGGAGAGAGGTGAGAGGGTGATGGAGAGGGAGAGGGAGCACGGGCAGTCGTTCAAACAAGAGCCTCCCTCTCGCACTGCGATATAACTCTGGAGTCAAGTCGACTGGCTCGGGACTGACTTGACTCTCACGACTCACGGCGATCCTCTGGCACCGCGGCTGCAGCAACGCGACTAGTTTGACGGGTTCAACCAATTTCCGTTCACGACTAAATGCGCCAGCTCAGGCTGCGACGAAAGAACCTTCGCCTCGAGAGCCAAGAGAGACGGGAAGAGCATCGAGAGAGAGAGAGAGAGAGAGAGAGAGAGAGAGAGAGAGAGAGAGAGAGAGAGACAGAGAGAGAAATGAATAGAAAGAGTGCCAGGGGGAAAAACGGCGAGAGGCAGGAGGGCGCGGATAGATCTTCCTCAGCTTGAAAATTCGGAAACGTTTTGGAAACATTTATCTTACAAGAAGACCAAGAGCTTGGCCCGGAAAACTTATTGCCGTTTAATTATTCCTGCCGATAGATCATGCGAGTGCATAGAAATTGTCGCAATCGTCGCAATCTTGACACCGCGCGTTATGCCCATCGCCTCTCTTCGACTCTGTCAATCTTTTGACTTGTAGTATACTATTTCTTATCTTTCCTGCATTGATTACAACTGTTTGTACAGCACACGATGCTCTTCTACGGGAGATAGATACGAGTAAGGATACGCGAGACTACCTCGAAAAGGTCCAAGGACAACCCTTGCTTTATAGAATCGTAAATTTTCTCAGTCTCCGGTACGAACGAAAACGAATCGATCGATTTCGAACTGTCAGGAATTCATTTTGAACAGAGATCATTCTCCTTTTTATCATGTGAATTTCTTCAATTTGCTACTCCGCATTCCTTACAGCTAATACAACTTCTCGAATTGAAATCACCAATATTTTTACAGGCAGTAATGAAATGTTCATTTTTTTTTTATTTTTATTTCGTATTATATCTAAGAATATGCATATAAATTAAGTGAAACTACGCAAGTATACAGTTCCATTTGTAAATCTTTAGAGATCGCAGTATCCTTAACAACTCAGCGATATCTCTGATGATGTGTCCGCTGTAATATCCTTGTAAGATGTAATTTCACTCCATAAACGGTATATTCAAGTAGTCGTATAACAACAACATTTTCGATCCGAAACGTCGCATTCGGGATTTTCTCTTTCTTGCCGCCCCCGCCTAGCGCGTTCTCATGACCCCTTCGTCATCCAAGACCGTCTTCCAGGCGGCAGGATATCCCTATAACTATTCTGAGACTTGGGTCCGCACACGCCGCGCACGTAAACCGCAGCATCTGGATTTCCTCCGTCATTGAGTCTCTCAGATGTTTTCAACTGCTGTACGGTAACTATTCGTTCCGGTCAGGTTTTCCTTCGACGATCTTTGCGCCTTCCTGGAGCGAGAGGGACTTTCTTTCCCCTAATTTGCAAGGGCGGAAGATGCGAAGAGACGAATAAAATAGCGGTCCATCCCCCATCCCCCATGGTTCAGTCTGCACGAGTTTGTAAATCTTCGGTCCTTGACTGCTGCTTTTGGGATATGCTTCCCACGCGGTGAGGGATAGACTGCCGAGATTTTCGGCATTGGAACGCGGTGCTGGGCTGGATGGGAAGCAGGAGCGGCAAGTGAGCCAGCAGCGAAGGCGCGCCACGCGGGCCGACGCGCGCGATGCTGGAAGAAAAGGAAGTACCGAAATAGACCAAATATTCTTCATAATTCCGATAAAAAAAACCCACCGAACGCCCGAAATATATCGCGGGCGGAAGCTGCTCCACTCCACTCCGCCGCTCCACTTCACTTCACTTCACTTCGCTTCGCTACACTCCGACAACGAATTTGTACCCATACTGTAAACATGGAAGGCTTTTCCGCTTTCACGTACAACTCACGTTTGTATATCCGTATCAACTTTGGATAATTTCCAATTTTTTTTTTTTTCTATCTAGATAGTAAAAAGTCTCCTTACTGTTCGCTACAGCAAACGAACCATGCAATCAATGATTTTTCCACTTTTCTCCAGTCCAAATTTACTATATTAAACTTTTTATCCACTCGTTTGCAGGAATAACGAAGCGAGATTGTAAAAGGTTTTTATATATTCAGAATCAAGTATGCTGCGAGTAAACTTGCGAAGATATCGATGAAGACTTGATCTTTCGCAAGGATTTTGAATTTCAACAATTTGCTTTCAATGGGAAATGGATCGTTGTTTTGTGAGATTCGTTGCAAAATATTTAAAAATATTCATATAAATAGAATGTGTTAATCCGTTTTCCTTGATTAAATACATTATGTATAGTACTTCCAATTTTCCAACAGTGAAATATACAGATACACATACCTACAACACGATGATCTACAACGTTGATTGTAGTTATTAAAAATCATAGAGTTACATTGTACATATCTATAAGATATAATAATCTATAAACAGGGGACAAAGTTGAACTGCCCCTTTAATTACAAGAGATGTCAATTTAATTACTCCTCGTTGCACAGCTGCGAGAAAACAATTGGACGTCACAGATAAAGAAGTTGAACTAAAGTAGTAGCGAGTTGAAAACGAGTGTTTCGAACGGCTTTCACCATATCCCTTCGTTAAGGTCTGAACGCATGTGTATACTGATTAGAATTAATCCAGACAATTAGCCAAGTAATTGGTCAAGCCCTTATACGTCAATTCGCTGTAACCTTTAATCTGAAATTGTTATTCAGACACGGCGAATTGAACCGTATCATTCAAATAGGAAAGTCTTTCGTAATCAGTATGTATAAGCGCGTGTGCTTTTTTTGACCCAATATTATACATCTTATATCTACGATAACGATGTAATCTGAGGTCATGTGGGTATGTAAATAATTAAGCTGTGAATCAAATTCTCTCTTCCGAAAAAACCATTCGGTATCCGTTTATTTGACGCGACTTGCGTAATATCAGTTGATCAAAAGTTAACACTGATCTGTTATTTGCGGATTGCATTGTATCGCGGAGCTGTGAAAGTCAGATTGATTTTATAAAATTCGTAGACCTCACGTGCGGTTATTCAATGTCAACAATGGTTAGCCCGCGAAATGACGGTGGCTCCGTTGTCACGGTGCGGACGACGGGACTAACAACTTACATAGTCATCGAGATAGCAGAGGAATTCCTCGCAAGGAAGTTTGATTTTGAAAACTTCGTCTCGACGGACTTAAAACACACAATGAATGCGAAAGTCAAAGCAAAGACAGGTGAGTTGTATAAATTAATTGTCCCAGTATCCAGATTTTTAGGTCTTTCATTGACCGTTTCAAAAATTATGATAATATTGTTCTAACCTAAAAGTACTTTTCACGCAACAGCTTAATGTAACTGTACAGAGTCCCGACGAGATCTCCAAATTATTTTTAAATTTGGAAAAATTTTATAACGACCGGTTATACACTGCATATTTTACTTCTTTTCAAATACTTGTGACTCGAACGTGACTCTGGATAAACATAACCTAGATTCCATTCCGAAGCGTATTTGATAACGAAGGTATCTTTATGCCTTGGTGACTGCACAAAGGGGCTGCACGTATCAGGATGACTTTCAATAGTTGAACTTTTTCGGTTGTACTTTGTTTCAGTACCACCAAACGAATTATTAAACAGTGAGACATCGACACAACAGGCAATATTCACTGTTGGGTTAATCTTCTGTGCTTCATTGATAGCACTCTTCTACGTGTACGCCAGCTTTCCAGAGTTGGCAGAGTAAGTATAAATCAAGTCATTCGTAATTCTGTTTTGTCAAGACTTATGATAATTTTGATTATCTTAGGGATGAAAAAAAGGATATGAAACTTCCGTTTGACATCGAGGATGCCAAGAGCCTTGGTAAACTGTTGGACAGATACAAGGATCGATACTACTTCCAGGTTTTGGCGGGTCTTTTCATCACCTACATATTGTATCCTTATAATATATTTCCTATATTGAAATTGTTTCATACTTTCATTTTAACTTTTTCAAAAGATCATTCAAAGCTTGGGCTCATGTTGGTTAGTATCAGTAGAATATCACCTACAATGCAGCTTTTCACCTCCACACAAATATCAATGTTTTCCTTACATACTTTTTTTTTCACTTTTGCTGACAGCCTACAGACATTTGCTATTCCTGGATCAATATTTCTTTCAATTTTATCTGGATTCTTGTTTCCATTTCCATTGGCGCTGGTACTTGTATGCACCTGCAGTGCAATCGGTGCAACGTTGTGCTACCTTCTTTCATCTATACTAGGAAGGAAATTATTGTACAAATACTTTCCTGATAAGGCAAATGAATGGGCTGTAACAGTGAGTATCAGCAATTATGATACCATTTTCATAGAGTTTGAGTTATTTTTTACTAATATGTATAGGCGTTAGACTAACAACTTGGAATTAGTTTGAAACGAAATAACTCTCGATTCCAGGTCACCAAACACAAACACAATCTACTAAGCTACATGTTATTCCTTCGAATGACACCACTGCTACCAAATTGGTTTATAAACTTGGCAAGTCCAGTTATTGGAGTTCCAATGATACCATTTACGATAGGAACTTTTTTTGGCGTTGCTCCGCCATCGTTTGTTGCAATACAAGCAGGTCAGACTTTGCACAAGCTAACTTCATCAAGGGATGCCTTTTCCTGGACTAGTATCATAGTACTTTGTTTATTTGCTGTCTTGTCTTTGGTGCCAGTTGTACTGAAGCAAAGATTTAGACAAAAGTTTGACTGATTTAAATAATATAGTTATATGTGTTTTCAAGTACATTCCTTTCAATATACTGTACTGCGGTTTTTCTCAAGAAAATTTTTTCACCGCTGTTTGGATAAAGGTATAATTGTTGATCACCATCAGTAGTTTTCTTATAGACAATTTATAATTTACTGCCAAATTTTCAGTGCAAACCCTACTTGAACGTATGGATTAATGTTGTATTTGCTACTCTGAATCGTAAATTCTGTATATTGGATTAGTTTGTCTCCTATCAACTACATTTTCAAGCAAATGCCTGTTTGGTACCCATTTAAAGAATCTAGTTACCGTGTTGAACTGTACATCGTATTCGGTTATTATTTATCGAATATGCAGGTTCAATTTAGAAGAAATTATAAATTATTTATTATTTATATATATTTTTAAGTTAAAAGAATAGGTACAATAATTACTGACTGAGTCAGCAATACAACCTTCAATGGTGTGTCCTGTATGACGGAAATGACCGGAATCTTGGTAGTAAATTTTTACCAAATGTATGATAAAATTCGCAAATAATTACGTAGTATAATTAAATCGACGTCCTTATTTATTTTTACCAGATTCCATAGTCATTACCAATTTTGTTTAGAATGAATATCCCTTCATTATCGCCACGTGAATTCTTCTTTTTATTGTTAGTACATAGTTTGTGTTTGTCTTTTCCAAGAGATTGATCTTATCTTCAAGGTCATTTTTATCATGATAGAAGTTTCACAAGAGAAATTAGGTAACAGTAGTTGATTAACCGCTACGTTTTACCCTTCATTTATCTTGTTCTTGTTGTAAATACATACATCATGAGTCTAATGAACGAGCGTGTATGTGGTGATAGGATAATGTATTGTTCGTATTTGTTAATAAAAATCACATGAAAAGTGTAAACCATATATTGACCAAATTTGCAATATACAACCATTCTTGCATAAAAATCCGTTCTTAGTATCTGAATAAATTTCACATCATTTTTCATCAGTACGTAACGAGTTTTCCTCGTCTTGTTAAAATTATTTTCAGTGTGAATATGAATTTTCATAATAAAAAAAAAGAAAGGTAAAATTCAGCAAAATGACGTGAGATAGCTTATGGAAATCGAAGTAGAGTTTACTGCAGGGAGACTGACTGGGCGCCAGTACCACCAATTGTACCATACTGCAACAAAAATAATATAAATCAATGCTTTGTGATATATTTCCGCTAACTGGTAAACATTTCATTCATGTTCTAGTTCAGTATTGAATGAAAAATCATTTTACATGTTTGTCTAGCTGTTAATAATACTGTCGATGATCTGCATTCTTGCTGACATTCAGGACTTGGTACTAGCTTTATCAATCGTTCACCGCTCCCACATCTTAGTACCACATTGCTGCACTCTGAATTGGGCTATAATAAAAGGTTAAACGTGCTGTGATTGGTTTTTTATGGCAAGCAAATATCGGTAAGCGATAGGTTAATTGAAATACCGTAAACTCAATGTAATTACTAAAATATAAGCCGGAGATTTTGGCTCGTCAATCATAACAAATTTCTCTGTACTCTGGCCCCACCAATCTGGCGTTATAGCTGGTTTGGGAAAGAGTTTTCTCAAAAGTCGTCCAGGCTTCATGCGGTTCATCCTCCAGGTAATGTGAGTAGTTTTGAACGGTGTGGGATACAAATCCAGTCGGTTTGTTGCAACATCGTTAATGACTCTGAGAATGAAAGGCAATCAAGATAGTCAATAATTTTTTCATGCTGATTAAATATCTTTGTTCTTCTACCTGTAAGAATTATTGTTAGAAGTAATTCTCCCTGAATCTTCGTCGAAGACTTTCTTGTACGCAGTGTACATATCCACTAGGTCTATGAAAGTTACTTTTCTCATAGATTTGGATCTTGTGAATGGTAGCGCAACATTCAATGACCAAGAAATATTCCGACCACTCAAGTCTGGAATCGAATGAACTGAATTGCAAGGCTGACAATCCATATCAGCGACCTGAAAATATGGATTTTCCAGCAGGCACCATTCATCATACCATTCTAAAATAGCAGAAAAAGGAAACATTAGACAGTTGAAAGAGTGAGGAAAGAGACATAATAACGAATATTAACTATAGTGTTTTACATTTACCAGTTATTGAGGGGTATATATCTAATATTGGGACAGCCAATTGGCGGAAAAACTTCATTCCCGGGTAAATAAAATTCTGTGAATTTCTCATCAGCAGGTTCATAGTAGGGGGATGATTGTAGGATATGATGCCACATAATACGGAGAGAAGCGTAATAAGTAATGTATATTTGAAAACAGCACTTGACGAGGTGGAGCGTTTTTCATTACCACTTATCTTTAATAGTTGAAAACATTCTTCAAAAACTTTGTTTACTTCCGATTCGGGAATATTTTTTTCGAATGCGTAACGCTTTATTTCGCAAACGTGACGCTCGTAATCATTAAGATCCACCATGGCTACTGATATTTGAAACAATTTGACTGCAGGCGAGTTACAAACATTATATGAAATTCTTTCGTCCCGAGAGGAGATTCACTGCACTAATTTCGCAAACTAAACGGCATGAATGACTACGCTACTATCGTATGATACGGAATGTTAACCAAATTTACCAAGTGATGACTCTGATGACTACTAATCCTAACCTAATCAATAATGAGGCCACAAAACAATGATGGAATCTGTTTGACTACCGGAGTATTGAAATTTCGACCGTATGCCAACTGTACAACTGCTTTTGTACCCAGCAATGATACTCTTAGTAAGAACACTGGTCAATACGGATTTTGGCCGTCATTTAATTGAATTATAGATTTTTTGTATCTTACATTCGTATTGTAATATATCATTATACGACACAGTACATATTTGATACTATTATTGACGGTTATCACGTGAAAGTAGTATAACTACTATCACTAAAAAACTAACAATTGCTATGTGATGCGATCTATGTACCCTCACATTTGTATAAATTTTACACGACATTGACAGCACAAAGATTATTTAATTTGTCGATGTGGAGCGGGTGAAGTTAGGGCAGTATTTTTCAGAATCGTTCCGAAATGGACCGAAAAATGCAAACGGATAAGCATTACGATTTACGTGAGTTTCGAAGTAAAAAGTTTTTCTGCTTCAGAATCGACCCTTTTGGTCTAGACCGTCTAGACTAATTGGACTGCGCGCAATCGATTACTATCACAAATTTAAGTCGGTATGGTATATCACAGAACTGATTCTAGCATTTTTCAAACTCTCTCAAATTGACAGCAAAAATCTGAAGAGGTGGGGAGAGTTCTTACTTCGTTTGTGAGTATCTGAGCCAAAAATTTTTTGTCTCAGAATCTATTGGTTCGTCTCTTCCCGGTCTAATGGACCCCGAGGAAACCAAGAGGGCGTCTGAATCGTTCTGGGACCAAACGCTTTCAAAATACAAATAAAATTTAGAGAAATTGAATTATTTATTAATTTCATTTCAGGCTACAGAGAATAGTAACATTATAAAATCACTCATAATATATCGTATCGTACACAGGTTCGTTGCCCTTGAAAGCAAGCTGTAACTTAAACCGTTGAGTGAAGAAAATAAAGACTGATACTCCTGGGTAAATTTTTGTGACCAGTTTTCAACGGGCAAGTGGGCCCAGGTGGACCTGGGAGCGTAGGAGGGTTCTGCTCTATCGACTCTACCCAACGAGCTTGCACCAACATTCGTACCAGCCAAAGTAGTGTCGGTATGAAAGCTTGAGATTGAGTCGGTACAAAGTGAGTATGTAAGACTACTTGTCAACTGCGACTTATTGTTAGAAATGTCGATCAGCTCGATCATCCCCGTGAGAAGAAGCTTGACCTCGTCCACCGCCGACGGCCGTCAACCACCTCCGACCATCACCGACCACCTTCGTCCTTTTCGTCCACCTCGACCCCCTCCTCGTCCTGCTCCGCTACCGCCCCCTCATCATCATAGTCGTCCTCGTCCTCCTCGACCAACTCCGATGACCGCCAACCACGTCCAGACACCTCCTACCACCTCTTGCCATCACCAACCACCATCTACCACCCCCTATCACCTCGTACCAGCGTCTACCGCCGCCAACCAGTTCCGAACACCTCCAACCATCTCCGACCACCTTCGTCCTCTTCGTCCCACTGCTCCGCCATGTATTTACATTACATACTGTTCATAATTATTCCAAAAACTTTTCATTTGCTCTCTCGATCTTGAATTTTCGTTTGCATAGAATCGAAACGCTGTTTTAGCTAGTCGCGAAGTATCTACATTGGGTAGAGACAAAGAATTGATTTGCGAAAATTGTTCGGATGGAAAAAAATTCAGAGTAACTGTAATACATCACGGGTGCGCTAATTTTGATCGAGATGAAATGGATGCTCCGTATATGAGAGAGTATTTAACGAAGTGTAGTGATTTAAAGACCTAATAAGGTGATAGGGAGAGAAAGAACGGAGCTTCTTGAAACTTCAAGTGTATATTAACACACATTTGAAAGGTACGAGCAAAATTTTTGATAATCCAACTGTCGCAGAACGGCAGCGTTATTACTTGACCCTTTAACTGAAGAATATATCTTTATTCAACGGCTGACTATCGAAGGGGCTAGCCGCTTGAGTCTGGAAAAGGCAGGAAGGATAAAGTGCGTATATCTTGTACGAAATGTGAAAAGTAAAATCATTACACATCATATCATATCATCAGACATCATACATCATACATCACATCATACATCATCATACATAGTATTAAAGTTCGAAACCAAAGTTTGGGTGTTCGGATGTTCAGAAAGTGACTTCACTAAAATTTTTTTTTCTCTTGACGTCATCAATCTATATAGACGAAAATCAGCTAGCCGAATTCCTCAGTCTGGAAACAACCGCGCAGTAGAGCGGACGGATGAGAATCGCGCTCCGCTAATTTCGAATACCGGGTTCTCAACCTCTTGGAGCCTGCGCTCCGGGTTTGCTTCTTGGTGCAACTCGATTTCAGGGACAAGCGCTCCGTAGTTTCTGCGCTCCGGGTCCACTACCTGGTGAAACTTAAATTCCAGGACAAGCGCTTCGTGGTTCCTGCGCTCCAGGTCCGCTACCTGGTGAAACTAGACTTCCAGGACAAGTACTCCGTTGTTTCTGCACTCCAGGTCCACTACCAGCGGGAACTCGACTTTACGGACAAGCGCTTCACAGTATCTGCTCTCTAGATTCACTACCTGGTGAAGCTTAACTTCCAGGACAAGTGCTCCGTGGTTCCTGTTTCATGTTTACAGTTAATTATTTCAATTCATTTTTCGCGCAAGCACAAATTCAGTAACTATAAATGCGCTAATGAAATTTAGTATATTATCAATTAATTAATTAATCAATTATATTAATCCTCACATGATATTTTTGATGTGTTCTGATACTTAAAATATTTATTACTATTCCAGGAATGATCCGAGGTGGTTAGCGGTGGTTGTTGGAGGTAGTTGGCGGTGGTTGGAAGTGGTCGGAGGTGCACGAGGAGGAGGACGAGGAAGACGAGGAGAACACGGTGGACGCGAAGGACGAGGATTTGTGCTCGGTCAGTAAAACATTTTTATGATATTTGCTGGCAATTGTAATTATATTTCATCTGAAATATTACAAACTTGTCACGTTTACAATAAATTATTTCAATTCATTTTTCGCGCAAGCACATGTTCAGCAGCTTCAAATGCGCTAATAAAATTGATTATATTATTAATTAATTAATTAATTATATGAATCCTTACGTAATGTTTTTGATGTGTTCCTATACTGAAAATATTTATTGCTATTCCAGGTACAACCTGAGGTGGTTATCGGTGGTTGTTCGAGGTGGTTGGTGATTGTTGGAGGTGGTCGGAGGTGGACGAGGAGGAGGACGAACTGAACTGAGTCTCAAAGCCCTGTTGACACAAAAGCAGCTATTCGATAGAAATTATAGTTTATAGTTTACACAGCCCATTGCATGATATTTCATTATAAATACATATGTTTCAATGTATTTAGAAATAATTTATCAAATGTACAGAGGTCATGTGCTAATAATAAATGAATTGATTCGACCGCAGTTTGATGTATTCATTAGAGCTTTAACAATAAATTTAAGCCTTGTTACTTCTTTTATTTTATTATGGATAATCAAAAACATTTCCGACTATTCGTGCTGTGGAAGCATGGGGATTAAGCCGAATGTAGCAAAAGATTAGAAACAGTGTATGTAGAGTACGGGTATTTTTCTAATAATGCAAATAGAATAGAATACCACGCCTTGCGAATTAGCTTTCCAGACAGAGATGAATGATGAATTTTAAGGACTGCATTATCGTTGTTGAATACTCTATGCCTCATGGGAAAAGAAAATCTGTAACGATAAAATTATGCACCGGATCATCGTCGACTTTAACTTTTGAAATGTCCTACCATTTTCGAACCCCTCCTACCTCCCCCTGCCACCTCCCTCCATCAATGGCCACTTTCGACCATCCCCTATCACCTTCTGCCAGCGCCGACCACCTCCTACCATTTCCGAACACCTCCAACCATCCTATTGACCTATATTACTAGATTAGCTATGATATGAAAAGAGAAGAATTATTCATTTCGAAATGGGATTCTATTCGACGCGCGCTCGATGTATTCCATAACATTAGTATTCATAATTATTCCAACAACTTTTCATTTGCTCTCTCGATCTTGAATTTTCATAGGCATAGAATCGAAACGTTGTTTTAGCTGGTCGCAAGTGAAGTATCTGCGTTGGGTGGAGGAGCAGAATTGTTTTTCGAAAAGCATTCGGATGGAAAAAAATTCAGAGTAACTGTAATACATCACGGATGCGCTAATTTTCAACGAGATGAAATGGATGCTTCGTATATGGGACGGTATTTAACGCTGCGTAGTGGTTTAAAGACCTAGAAAGGTGATAGGGAGAGAAAGAACGACGCTTCTTAACACTTCGAGTGTATTTTAACACACATTTGAAAGATACGAGCGAAATTTTTCATCATCCAACTGTCGCAGAACGGCAGCGTTATTGGCCGACCCGTATCTTCAGTCAACGGCTGACCATCGAAGGGCCTGGCCGGTTGAGTCTGGAATCGGCAGGAGAGATAAGGTGTGTATTTCTTGTATGAAATGTGAAAGCTAAAATCATTATACATCATATCATATCATCATACCTCATACATCATACATCATACATCATACATCATACATCGTACATCATACATCATCATACATAGTATCAAAGTTCGAAACCATAGTTTGGATGTCGGACGTTCAGAAAGTAACGTCACCAATTCAAAATCAGCTAGCCGAATTCCTCAGTCGGGAAACAACCGCGCAGTAGAGCGGACGCATAAGAGTCGCGCTCCGCAAATTTCGAGTACCGGGTTCTCAACCTCACGGATCCCGCGCTTCGGGTCCGCTACGTATTTCGAGTACCGGGTTCTCAACCTCCCGGATCCCGCGCTTCGGGTCCGCTACGCGGTGAAACTCGACTTCCAGGATAAGCGCTCCGTGGTTCCTGATTCACGTTTACAATAAATTATTTCAATTCGTTTTTCGCGCAACCCCAAATTCGGTAGCTGTCAGTCCGCTAATAAAATTTCTCGACTTCCAGGATAAGCGCTCCGTGGTTCCTGGGTCACGTTTACAATAAATTATTTCAATTCGTTTTTCGCGCAACCCCAAATTCGGTAGCTGTCAGTCCGCTAATAAAATTTCTCGACTTCCAGGATAAGCGCTCCGTGGTTCCTGGTTCACGTTTACAATAAATTATTTCAATTCGTTTTTCGCGCAACCCCAAATTCGGTAGCTGTCAGTCCGCTAATAAAATTTCTCGACTTCCAGGATAAGCGCTCCGTGGTTCCTGGTTCACGTTTACAATAAATTATTTCAATTCGTTTTTCGCGCAACCCCAAATTCGGTAGCTGTCAGTCCGCTAATAAAATTTCTCGACTTCCAGGATAAGCGCTCCGTGGTTCCTGGTTCACGTTTACAATAAATTATTTCAATTCGTTTTTCGCGCAAGCCCATATTCAGTAACTGTCAGTCCGCTAATAAAATTTCTCGACTTCCAGGATAAGCGCTCCGTGGTTCCTGGTTCACGTTTACAATAAATTATTTCAATTCGTTTTTCGCGCAACCCCAAATTCGGTAGCTGTCAGTCCGCTAATAAAATTTCTCGACTTCCAGGATAAGCGCTCCGTGGTTCCTGGTTCACGTTTACAATAAATTATTTCAATTCGTTTTTCGCGCAAGCCCAAATTCGGTAGCTGTCAGTCCGCTAATAAAATTTCTCGACTTCCAGGATAAGCGCTCCGTGGTTCCTGGTTCACGTTTACAATAAATTATTTCAATTCGTTTTTCGCGCAAGCCCATATTCGGTAGCTGTCAGTCCGCTAATAAAATTTCTCGACTTCCAGGATAAGCGCTCCGTGGTTCCTGGTTCACGTTTACAATAAATTATTTCAATTCGTTTTTCGCGCAAGCCCAAATTCGGTAGCTGTCAGTCCGCTAATAAAATTTCTCGACTTCCAGGATAAGCGCTCCGTGGTTCCTGGTTCACGTTTACAATAAATTATTTCAATTCGTTTTTCGCGCAAGCCCAAATTCGGTAGCTGTCAGTCCGCTAATAAAATTTCTCGACTTCCAGGATAAGCGCTCCGTGGTTCCTGGTTCACGTTTACAATAAATTATTTCAATTCGTTTTTCGCGCAACCCCAAATTCGGTAGCTGTCAGTCCGCTAATAAAATTTCTCGACTTCCAGGATAAGCGCTCCGTGGTTCCTGGTTCACGTTTACAATAAATTATTTCAATTCGTTTTTCGCGCAACCCCAAATTCGGTAGCTGTCAGTCCGCTAATAAAATTTCTCGACTTCCAGGATAAGCGCTCCGTGGTTCCTGGTTCACGTTTACAATAAATTATTTCAATTCGTTTTTCGCGCAACCCCAAATTCGGTAGCTGTCAGTCCGCTAATAAAATTTCTCGACTTCCAGGATAAGCGCTCCGTGGTTCCTGGTTCACGTTTACAATAAATTATTTCAATTCGTTTTTCGCGCAAGCCCAAATTCGGTAGCTGTCAGTCCGCTAATAAAATTTCTCGACTTCCAGGATAAGCGCTCCGTGGTTCCTGGTTCACGTTTACAATAAATTATTTCAATTCGTTTTTCGCGCAACCCCAAATTCGGTAGCTGTCAGTCCGCTAATAAAATTTCTCGACTTCCAGGATAAGCGCTCCGTGGTTCCTGGTTCACGTTTACAATAAATTATTTCAATTCGTTTTTCGCGCAAGCCCAAATTCGGTAGCTGTCAGTCCGCTAATAAAATTTCTCGACTTCCAGGATAAGCGCTCCGTGGTTCCTGGTTCACGTTTACAATAAATTATTTCAATTCGTTTTTCGCGCAAGCCCAAATTCGGTAGCTGTCAGTCCGCTAATAAAATTTCTCGACTTCCAGGATAAGCGCTCCGTGGTTCCTGGTTCACGTTTACAATAAATTATTTCAATTCGTTTTTCGCGCAACCCCAAATTCGGTAGCTGTCAGTCCTATTCAAGGTATGACCTGAGGTGGTTATCGGTGGTTGTTCGAGGTGGTTGAAGGTGGTCGGAGGTGGACGAGGAAAAGGACGAGGAGGACGAGGATTTGTGCTGGGTGAGTAAAACACTTTTATAATATTTCATGGCAATTGTAATTATATTTCATCTGAAATATTACAAACTTGTCACATTTACAATAAATTATTTCAATTCATCTTTCGTGCAAGCACATATTCAGTAGCTATGAATAATCTTATACAATTTATTATATTATTAATTAATTAATTAATATTCCTATAATATTTAATGGCAATTGTAATTATATTTCATCTGAAATATTACAAACTTGTCACGTTTACAATAAATTATTTCAATTCATCTTTCGTGCAAGCACATATTCAGTAGCTATGAATAATCTTATACAATTTATTGTATTATTAATTAATTAATTAATATTCCTATAATATTTAATGGCAATTGTAATTATATTTCATCTGAAATATTACAAACTTGTCACGTTTACAATAAATTATTTCAATTCATTTTTCGTGCAAGCACATATTCAGTGGCTATGAATAATCTTGTACAATTTATTATTTTATCAATTAATTCATTAATTACATTAATCCTTACACAATATTTTTGATGTGTTCCTATACTAAATATATTCATTACTATTCCAGGTATTACCCGAGGTGGTCGGAGGTGGACGAAGAGGAGGACGAGCTGGACGAGGAGGAGGACCAGGTGGACGAGGAGGAGGCGGGGTGGGTCGTGGGAGAGGACCTCTCCTCTCCTCAGAGGAGGGGAGGGGGAGGGGCAGGGAAGGGGGAGAGGTGGGCGGGGAGGGGGAAGGGAAGGGAAGGGAAGGGAAGGGAAGGGAAGGGAAGGGACGGGAAGGGGAGGGGAGGGGTGGGCCGGGGGGGGGGGGGGGGGGGGGAGGGCGGGCGGGCGGGAGGGAGGGAGGGAGTGAGGGAGGGCGGGAGGGAGGGAGGGAGGGCGGGAGGGCGGGAGGGCGGGGGGGGTGTACTGCTCTATTAACTCTAACGGGCTCGCATCGACATCCGTCCTCCTCTCCCCCCCCCACCCCCCGCCCTCCTCCCTCCCTCCCTCCCTCCCTCCCGCCCTCCCTCCCTCCCTCCCGCCCTCCCTCCCTCCCCCCCCCCCCCCCCCCCCCCCCCCCCGGCCCACCCCTCCCCTTCCCGTCCCTTCCCTTCCCTTCCCTTCCCTTCCCCCTCCCCGCCCCACCTCTCCCCCTTCCCTGCCCTCCCCCTCCCCTCCTCTGAGGAGAGGAGAGGTCCTCTCCCACGACCACCCCGCCTCCTCCTCGTCCACCTGGTCCTCCTCCTCGTCCAGCTCGTCCTCCTCTTCGTCCACCTCCGACCACCTCGGGTAATACCTGGAATAGTAATGAATATATTTAGTATAGGAACACATCAAAAATATTGTGTAAGGATTAATGTAATTAATGAATTAATTGATAAAATAATAAATTGTACATGATTATTCATAGCCACTGAATATGTGCTTGCACGAAAAAT